>NW_017727896.1:27952-28519 GCF_001865875.1 Lupinus angustifolius
TTGTGCCATAATGCACCTGAATTATTATTTTCAATTTTATGCTTAGTACCACGTGATTCCACATTTAGGGTTTCGCTATAATCAGTTATGATATTCAGCATATAAAGGTTGTCATTCAACATAAGTGAACCAGTTCCAATAACATTTGAATTTAAAGACAATTGAACCGAATTGTTTCCAAATGAACAACAATAACCAAATTTGTCCAAATATGAAACAGAAATCAAATTCCATCTAAAAGACGGTACAACAAAAGTGTCTTTCAAATCCAAATAGAAACCAGTACATAATAACAACCTAAAATGCCCTATAGCTTCCACTTCTACCGATTTCCCATCGCCAACATATATGTATCTTTCAACATGATTAGGCTTTCGGTAGCTCAGGCAACCCTGCATTGAAACACTGATGTTAGAGGTTGAACCGGAGTCTAACTACTAGGTGTTTCCAGGTACTGAAGTTAAATTGACCTTAGAACAAACGAAAGCAAGAAATGTACCTTTCTTAGCGCGCCAGGCGTGATACTTTACACATTTCTTCTTTTGATGTCCAGTTGCTTTGCAAAAG
>NW_017727896.1:28619-41710 GCF_001865875.1 Lupinus angustifolius
GTTGCAATAATTCTGATTCAGTCCCTTCATCAAATCAGAAATTGCCTGAAGGTATCTACACTTATTATTATTTCATGACACATATGCCATTTAGCCACCAAATTAATTACTTAAGATCATTTTATATTTTGGCTAATTACATAATGGCCATAACACAATTATAGAATTATATTTGTGACCCATAAATTGTCAGAAATTCCAACAATACTTTTATACACAATTTTCTTACAAATTGAATTACACTTTCAATCATATATTGACATTCTAGTTTACCTAGTTTTTCATAAAACGTTTCTGCAATTTTACAAGTCTGAAAAACTTAGAACAAATTGTGATATTAAGAGTGAATGTCTTATAAGGATCCATTTAAAATGAGGTTGGGTATTAGTGATCGTTAGTTATTCTTAGAATTATTTATTCTTTCTATGAAGAGGAATCACCATAGGGTTTGGTGTGGGAAAAGTGTAAAATAAAGCAAGTGATGTACTTCTCTATTTGGAAAATTCACGTGAGTAACTTGAGTGAATCTTGGTGTAAAATTTATAAAGTGAAACTCAAACTATAGTGGAAATATATTGATACAATCAAGAGAGCTATATGTAGCCTTCGGTGGTTGAAGGTGAACGATGATATATGTTGGTGTGAATCTCTATATCCCCACATTTTTCATTTATGCAGTATTTAATTTTACTTTAAGACTTATGTTGCATATTTGATTTGTATTACTATCTATATATAAATTAAATTGTTTGTTGAAATTACTAAACTATACACTCTAAATATTAGACATAGTGTTACCTATGTGGCCATTTTGGTAATTTACTTATGAGGGTCCTTTTGGTATGTTTTATATTGGGAAATGGGGATGTTGAAATCACTATTATTAGGACTGAACGGTCAGAGCAGCCCAACCTTCAGCTGGTGCTAGACACGATAAGGTTTCTCTCATTAAACTGCACTCCCTTATAGGCTGCCTAAAATTTGGCCCAACCAAGTTAGACCTGGTTAACCCGACTAATTAAACTACTGGCCAAACCTAAATTAAAAAATAAATAAATAACCTAGTGGTAGAGTTAGCAACAACGACATGCAACAACACTAAATTGCCCATTCCTAATCCTAATTGTGTAGAAACTGTAGAAATCAAACAGAACATAAATCGATTGAAATAGATATCGAAGAACTCAATACTCACAAACACAAACAAAAATCACTGCTACTCACCCTCGCCATCACGAACATGAACATGTGCAATAGAATGAGTGCTATACAAATTTGCATTGTCATGGAATAAAAGGATTTTCAATCGTTTTTTAGCTGTAATGAGAGAATGGATGTTGTACAACTGTTGCTACACATTAGGAATGAGTGTTGTATAATTGTTAATATTGAGCTGAGATTTAATCGTTTTTAGCTGTTGCAATTCTACTGAGTTAATATACTATATTCTCATATACTACATTGTAAAAAGACAAAAATTAGGATTGTTAATGATTGTTAACTTTAACTCGTTGATAACATGGTATACTATAATTTAGTATTAGTATTAACATATTATGATAAGAATTGTTCAGTTTACATTTAAGTTTTTATAATAATATATAGCAAGTAGATAATATTGTGACAAGTTCAAATCAGTACAATTGTGATTAATGGTGGTGTTTAACTGTTTATGCTTTAATATAGGTAAACTGTTTTGATTTTAGACAGACATCATCTACAAGTTCTTCAAATACAACTCAAGAACTAGCTCCTATGAGAAGAAGATTCATATGAGGAAAGTTTTATGTAACAAGAAGGAAATATGACCAAGAGTAAAGAAACAAAGACAATAAATAAAAGACCAAATTAAAGTATAAACAATTTCTTTGCTCTAAGAACTACTTCGAGAGCTCAACCTTCAACTATAATGGGTTTTGCAGGTAAAGATGCTATTCACATGGCTAATATGACAGTTGCTCAATTCTTTTATGATTCTTGTATTCCATTTCATTTTGAAAATTCAGTTTATTATCAACTTATGATAGATTCAATTGTTGCAATTGGTTCTGATTATAAAGGTCCCAATTATGCTATTATATCTAATTTGTTGTATAATATGAATAACGATGTCAACTTGTTAGTTGAGACCTTTAGGAGTATTCGAAAAGAAACTGGTTGCACCATCACGGCTAATGGTTGGAAGTGAAAGTGCAAAGTGCCAAGAATAGCACTAGCAATGCTTTGCCAATGTTTTGATGAAGACAAAGTTTTATTAAAGTTTGAAGATGACTCAACAATCAACATGCCTAGAGCTCATTGGTCATATCTAGGCTAGGATATAAATAGAATCATTATTCTAAGTAGTCTGGGATGTGTGTTTTAGTAAGTGAGTATAGGTGAGGTGAACCTAGGTGTAAGTCTCTCAAGCCATTATAATTGTCATATCATATCCATGAGGCATACCATCTAGTTAATTGTATGTTCATGCATTAATCATACATGTTATATGTGCATATTAGGCATAATATAATTGCTAAAACATGTATAGGAGTTAAGCATAACATATGAGAAGTTTACCTTTTGAACCACGTATTTTTATGCTGGTTAATCGATTAACGTGGTGACTTAATCGATTAACTCAACTAATTTTCTGTCATATCAGTGTTTCTGTTACAACTGGTTCCTGTTTAAATTCTGTTGCACTGGTTAATCGATTAACGGGTTACCTTAATCGATTAACAGGTCTATTTTGTGTTTAACTGATTTATGTTTTAATTGCTTAACTGATTGCAACGAATTCAACTGTCAAAACTGCCTTGTATAAGTTGAGGCAACTTCCAGAAATATGAAGCATTGCACTCCATTGTATAGGATTGATTTATAGCATATTTTGTTTTTGCATTCTGTTTTTTTGAAGAGATTTGCATGTGTGAGGAAGAGAGATTACCATGCCTTATTGAGACTTTGATTTGCATATTGTTTTTCATATGCTTAGTCTCATCCTTATCTTGCTCACATGTTCATGCATTATTTATAAATATTCTTAGAGAGATATATTGATTACTGTTTTTGATTAACTCATATGTATTTGATGGCTTGAGTGAATTGTGAGTGAGTTAGTCTTAAGGTCTTTTATTGTAATATTTCAAACATTATTGTGCTTATAATACCTTGCTGTTGTAATATGTTTTTGTGTGTTTTGGACTGATTTCTTGGTGTCGTACCACCATAGAGATTGGGATTCATCACCAAGACTAGGAGGTATTGATTTGAGAACAAGAATCTTGGCTGGCTGTTTCGCGAGAGAGGTTTTCTCAGGCGATATGTAGAGTCAAACCAAGGGCTAGGTGTTCAAGATTTCAAGAAAGAAGCGTCCTATGTTTTGCAAATGGAATTGGTGTGTGATCATATGTATATTCTATATTGTAAAGAAGAAAACTCCCAAGATCAGAAGGGGAGGTCTGGATGTAGTTTGCAGTGGACCGCAAACGAACTAAGATAAAAATCCATCTTTGCACGCTGTTCTCTCCTTAAATCTTCTTTATTTTTCTTGTTGTTTCAGTTTGAGTTAATAGCTGATATTTTGTATAATTGTACCCTGCCATATGCTTGTTAATATTTCTTAAAAATATCTGCTTTAATTTATCTCTGTTCAATTGATTTTACCTGCTAACTCTAAGGTAAAGACATCATTTTAATCTATTTTAAGAACATCCAACACTTTCACCCATCCAGTACAAGATTCATATTCTTGAACCATCCTTTATTCTCGAAAGTCTCGTTCGTGATTCTCATCGTGTTCATGGTCATTTCAACACCTTCTTTACAAGTGTTGATCTCATGCTCAAAACAACATTTTAAATCAAGATATCCTTGATTTCATAATCACCCCTTTTTCATTAAAATCACAAAATGCATATTTTTAAACACTAAAATAGCCCCATGAACAACAAGATTTCATGGTTTCAAGACAACGATTTTCTAACTTCACGAAAACCCATTTTTCGAGTTCTTGAGTATAACAAGAGTTCGAAAGATTATTAGAAAATTTCAACAGTTGAAAGTGTTAATAACATGCATATAAATATCATACTAAAATCTTGTAAACACCTAATGGTTAGATCATAAGAGATGAAGAACTAAAAAGTGAAGACTTACCTTGGAGTTTCTTAGAGAATCAAAATGAAGAAGAAAGAAAATGGCAAGGGTTTTCTCTAGTTAGAGGGGGGCTCTTTTTAAAGAAACTGAATCTGATTTGGGGAGGGGAAAACCCAAGGTTTTTCAAAGGGTGAATGGTGTAATGGGTAGATGAGGGGTTTAAGGGATTTTGTGTAAGAGATGAGTATTTTTTTGCTTGCTTGACAAGCAAGTTTCACTTGTGAAATAATGTGACCTCTTCGACGAAACATTCGAAAATGAACCATGCTCGAGTATTGTCGGCTAATACTTGGCTGGATATTAAAAATCTTCCGATTTTGGTTTACGGTTAGAGCTTCGAATACAGAATTCAGAGTGAAAAATATTTAGAAATGCGTCATGGACATACTTGATGTCTATCTTGACTCGAAATAATATGGTGAAGCCAATGGCGCACTCAGAATTCGATTATGAGCTACGAAACTCAAAAACACGTTATTGGACCGAATACAAGCGAATTTGGGTCCGACAACAGCTCAAAAACTTCCCGTCAAAGCAAATTACAAAACTTTACCAAAAAATAGGAAATGACAAAAAAAAGATTAGCACTCAACTAATGTTTAGCCTAAATCATTACCGATTAATTTATAAAATTAATGTTTGTTAAAATAAATAATTAATAAAACATACTTAAAAAATTCATGGTGTTACATGTAAGGTCTCACTGGATACGCAAAGTAGAGGGTTCGATTTATGTGAGCGACACTTGCTGAGAGGAGCTGCCATGAATCCTAAAAGAGATTAATTTTTTACCCGAAAAGATGAAAGGATACTTTTGTTAGTGCAAAAAAAAAAAATTTATCTCTATATGACAATAAATGACAAGATGTTTTAAAAGGAATGATTTATAAATAGTTAAAATATGGTTTATTATTCATTCGTTTACATTTATCTTTGCATGTTTGTTTTGTTAATGTATAGGTGACAAATTAATATTCTTTTATGGAAATGGTAAATATTATGAAATTCAAATTCCTAATATTTCTATGAAATTCAAATTCAAATGAATGTGAGGAATTAATATTTTACAATGATTCAGTATTAATTTAATTTATAATGTGGTTAACATCAGTGACAGAGCTTCTTTAAGGCAGGTGGGGGAAACTGTCCCCCTGATTTTTTTCTTTCTAATTTTTTAGAAAAAATTATTTATCTATTTTAATATATATTTTTACCTTATACAAATTGTAAATTACTTCTAAAAATTATTGATATAGATAAAAAAATTACATGTGTAAATATATATATTGTGTATAATATTTACTTCATTTTAGTTCATAATGATTTTGCACTTAAGAAAATATTATAAGATCACAAATTATCTTTGTCAAACTTTTACACCAAAAGTCCTAATATTCTATGTATTTTTATAAATCATTTAATATTTATAACATATGTATTTTTATGCAAAAATTATACCTATAGACTTTAATGCGAGTAAGAAAGTATTTATTTGATATTTCAATTTTAACATTTTTTTATTGATGTCGTTAGTAATTCATGCTTGAAAAAGTATCAATCGTATCTGAATTAGTTGCAACTTTGATGATACAGTAAAAGGAATGCATATGATTTGCTTCATTAAGTTATTCGTTTTATCTTAACTATTCTGGTTTAACTACTATACGAAGATCATTTTTAGTAACGAACACAACCAAATAAACTTATGTAGTAAAATGGAAGATGAATTTCTTGTACGTAACATGATAATTTATATTGAAATGTATATATCTAAAAAATTTACTCTTAATTCAATCTTCGATGAATTGAAGTCTTTAACTAAGAGCATTATTTTAAATAAATGTACATTTTTATTTAATGTTTTTAATTTTTAATTTTTAATTTTTGTACATTTTGAAACATTGAAACAATTATCTATTTTCCTTTATATTTTTTGTTATTCAACTAATCTTAATTATAAATTACAATTGAATATTATTGCCCCTCCTAAACTAAAGTTCAAGATCCGCCACTGATTAACATGTATATTCAAAACATATGTAGAAGAAAAATCTCAGGAATGGACATGCAAGACCTATTGAGTGTAGAGTGTAGTGGTTTGGGTAATAAGCTAAATTGTTTAGCGGATGTTTCATTCACCTATGTGTTGCTGCCATTCATTTGTGGCCTTTTAAAATTTTATCAACTTCAACGAGCATTAGAGAGACAATTTTAAGTTCTTAACTAACAATTGTTGAAACAATCACACTCACCATTACTACTTGGTATGGTCATTAATGGTGTTCTAACAAAATTACCTGTAGTATATGACACCAATGATAATAAATTTAATCTTTATTATTGGTAATGGATATACCTTTATCATGAACGTTTTTTCCAATGTTTTAAGTTCATTCGTATTAAGAATATTAAGGAACATTTATAGCGCTGATTACTTTAAATATTAAGAATGATATTATTAGGCTATGATAGAAATGAATGGCCAAATGGAAAATTGGATATGAGATGAGAGAGGAGTTTATAAAAAAGTAATGCAAATATTCTAATTCAATTACGAGCCTCAAATCACACCAAGACTAATAATCCAATATTAGGGTAGCACCAGAATTATTTACCTAAATTCATTCAAGAACGTTAGTATATTCAATTAATTGTTTAGTTTAAATATGAAAGTTGTTACTACAAATTAGTTAAGCTGAAATGAAATTATAAAGGAAAATTAAGAAGATTTCACAACTTTCATGCAATTTGTTCTTGCAATTTTCAATTTTTAACTTTCAGATTTTTATGAAGTTACACCTATGTGTTTTCTCTGAGTTTTCATACCTTAAACTCTAAGAGCATTTTTGTACTTTTTGTATTGAAAGATCATAAAAGATTGCAAGTTATAGAATTGTTATATCTTGTAAAGTAATCATTGCCCTAGTCATATTCTTCATTCAATTTGTTGTATGCTTTTCACCGTAGGGTGTGATGGAAAGGAAAAGAGTGTTGCTTAGAAGAAGTTTTCTGCGGAGTGTGTGAGATATTGGTGAGTGTGTAATGTGCTTGTGAACATGTGGTGAGATTTGTAATTGCAACACATAATATCAATGAAAATCTCTTGTTGTACAAGAGGATTAGATGTAATTTTCGGTGTACAAGAAGGTGAATCCATATAAAATATCTAGTGTATCTCTACCCTTTTCCCTAGTAGTTACATTTATAGTTCTGCACTTTTATTTTATGCAATTTATTTTTAGCTCCTATATACTCTAACATTTTGTGAAAATTCTGACTTAGTGCAAAAAAACTAATTCACCCCTATCAATATGTGATGAGAATTGGGAGGGCAAGTGAAATGACAAAAAGAGCTTTAATAATCACTTTCTTTATTATATATTATTTTCTTTACATAACTTTCTCTGACATTATTTTTCTTTTATATTTTCATAAAATTATGATAATATAATTTGTGCAATAAACTTTAATGTTATAATTCATAAAATTTTAGTTAGTAATAAAACACTTTTTCATATTCTAGATATATTTTTATCATCATTCAAAAATTTATATCATCATTTTACCATTCTCTTTCTTTCCTAGCAAACAATATAATAAATCTACTATATTTCTCACATCTTTCTTTCTTAGCGGTCTCTTTTCTTATTTTTTACTATTTAACCAAATAAAGCATTAGTTTAATGTCTTACTAGAATATCATAACCTTTCCAAAAGTTATGATTGTTGTGGACTTCTTTTCGAACAATTTATAAAACGACATACTAGAATTTAATAGTAGATTACCAAATTTTATTACATAAATTTTTTTATAATACCTGATCGGAAACATGTAGGACAATTGGACTCCTCACGTTGTGGATACTATCTGACCATACCAATGATGAAGTGAGCACATTTTGTTCAGGTAATTTACCACCGTGGATAGTAACGACGAAAGACTGCTTCTCATGAAGTGATTTGAACAATAGAGTCTCAGGTACTACTGAAATTTTAATTCTTGGATTTCGTAAAATTGTTGCCTTATAAGTTGAATTTTCTAGGCCAACATTTGTGACTGTTCGTTTAAACTTGATCGTAAAAGATGTCATTGAATCAACATCAATAGAAATAGTAGGATAATTTAGATTTCTCACCAAGGATTTATGAGCAGCATTAGAGCAAGCATTATTTTTTCCAGAGATTAATTTAACCTTTTTGTTCTTATAACCCAAGTTGCAAAGCATTTGTATATAATCTTCTAAGGAAATGTCATAGACAAGTCCAGGATCAATAGCTGAAGCAGGATTGACATGGCCAGATCCATAAGCATATTCACCAGCATCATCCTTAAAACCCTTCATAGATTTTGCTGAAGTCATAAGAGCAGATATGATTGCTGCTGGTGACCAATCCGGGTGAAATGTTTTCAAATATGCACCTATTCCAGCAACATGAGGGCATGACATAGATGTCCATCATATTATGCTATATTTTGTAGATCTTTTATCAAATTTTTTTCCAGAAGGAGAACCATATGGTGAAAATGAAGCTAAGATATCCACTCCCGGGGCGCTTGTATCTGGTTTCAAAATTTCTAAAACAATTGTATTTGGCCCACGTGAAGAAAAATCAGCTACCATTGGAGCATTCATATCTTTATTTTCCTCACTCTTCAATATTTCAGCTTTTGGAATATTTGTTGAATTCGTGTATGATTTCAGTTTTTCATACTCTATGGAAGATAACACCAATGAAGGTATTGGAGTCACAGAGTTTGATCCACTATTGCTAAATTCCTCTGTGATTGATCCAATTGGGTGCCCACCATGATAATTAGGATCTTTGCTATTTCCACATAAGACTATTTTTCCATTCACCAAATGGTTATCTAAACATTCGCATATATTAGCAGTATCCTCTAAACATTTTTTTGAATCACCATTTTTTTTAGCAATGAAAAACTTTGTTCCATTTGACGAGAAAAAATTTATTGATCTACCTATCAGTGTCTTTCCATTCCCCAGAACTACCTTATCAATAAATCTTTGGTATATTGTACTTGCAGCTACCGTAAGTATCCACGGTGCTACACTCGAAATAGTGCTCAAAATAGGACCGTTATTGCCTGCAGCATTAACTGTTAGTATCCCTCTTGCCATAGCATGGAATGAACCAATTGCAATAGGATCTTTATTGAATGGAAGTATGTAAGAACCTCATAGTGAAACTGAAAGTAAGCTTACACCATCAGCTATGGCATTATCGAAAGCAGCCATGATAGCATGAGAAGTGCATCCCAATTCACCACAAACTTTATATGCAGCAATTCTTGCTGATGGAACTCCACCTCTTGCAGTACCTTGTGCAAGTCCATAAAATCTTGCACTAGGAACATTATTTCCCGCAACTATTGATGCAGTATGGGTTCCATGTCCATCAATGTCTCTAACAGACTCATCAACATAAAATATCGCACCGATAATCTTCTTATTGCAAGTAAAGTTCTTACCACCAGCATAAGTACCCTTCCAAGATTTTGGAATAGGACCAAAACCTTGATGATTGAAACTATCAGATTCGGGCCATATACCAGTGTCAATAACTCCAACAACAACATCACTCTCTATAGCACGACTTCGTTTGACTGACTCAGGAAATCCAATGAAGTCCCACGACCGAGTTGTGTGTAATTGGAGATTTCGGCTTGGGAAAACTGAGACTACACATTCCATCTGAGAAAGCTTTTCCTTTTGTTGGTTAGTGAGCATTGCAGCAAACCCATTGAAACTTCTCTTATAACTATGGATTAAGGAATTTATTGAATCATTTTCATCAAAGACTTGTTTCATAACACTTAAATGGTGAGAGGTTGGAGAATATTGTGTCTTAGGAAGTGAGCCCATATACACAATATGAGGTTTTGGATTATCTTTCCTAGCATCACACTTTGGAAAAAATGTGCAGGCCAAAATGAAAGAGATACAAAAGAAAATGGAACAATACTCGGTCATTATTCAAGTTTAATAATTGAGATAATGAATGATACAATAAATAAATAAATATATATATATAAATAATTGTATGTATTACAATTACCATTATTTTCCATGTCCTCTTTAATTTTTTTCTTTCTAATTTCTTTTTTCTATTTACTAGGTAAGACTATAAATTAAAATATTTCTTCTTCAATTCAAACATATTCTCATTTGACTCAAATACATTTTTTCTAATTAATCATATCAAGTAACACACTCTTTGAAACAATAGATGTCTTCCCTCCTTTTGTAGGAGTATATCTATTGTCCCATAAAATATACCACTCAATGTGCCAACAAATTTGATTGATCATAAAAATACAAATACGTAATCATTAAACTTTGAACTCAAATACAATTTTAAATTAATCATAACAAATGATATATGAAATGACATAAATTTTTGGGACAACATATATACTCTTCCTTTTATAGTCCTTTTTCCATGTAAACTTCAGTGCTTTATTGCAATTCTTTGAATTGAACCATATAAATTTTATTGGACTAATTAGTAAATAAATCAATCTTGAAAGGAAAAAGTCTTAGAGAAAATCATCTCTATTCATATGTTTTAGACATAAAGTTTTTTCTATTTGTTGTGAGAAATTCTAAATAAAAACATGAGTAAAATATCCACTGTTATTTTAATGTTTTTAAATGGTCAATATATTATCTTTCTTTCACGTGTATTATTTTAATTGATTTATTTAAGAGTTAATGATAGTTAACACACAAAATAATGAATTATGTATTGAAAATATAAAAAATTCATACACTATCAATACACATATATTAAACTATTAAAATATTCTCTTGAATTGAAACAAATACTCATTTAAAATTGGTTTAGTCAATTAATAATATTTAATCTATTGATGTTTTCCTTTTTAGTCATTTTTTTATTGTCAAAACGTTTTCACTCAATTAATGACATTTAATTTATTCGACAAGACATTGGTCTAGGGATGGCAATATGAGCTGTCAGATGTGGATAGTGTTTTCATGTTACTAATCCCGCAATGTTTGTAGGTACGTGTGCGGATAGCGGATATTTGCGAGTACCCAACGTGTTTTTAATTTTAACTATATATTTATATACTTTGTAATAATCAGTATATAAAAATAATTATCACATGAATCATATTATATTTATATGATAAATTTATAATCATAGTAAAATATGTATAATTTATTATGACATAATAATAAAATATATGATATATAATCTTAAAATAATAGTAAAAACCTATAACATATATAAAAAATTAATTAAAAACTAAATTTATAAATTTGTGGGTCCATGGGCGAGTATGATAAAACTTATCCCACCCATAAATTTTTATTGTGGGTACTCATTGCGGGTATTTCTGTGAGTACTCATGGGTCAGATTTTTTTGTTATCCCTACTTGGTCTATTGTTATAAGACTTCAATAAATATCCACATAGACAAAAAAGTCAAACATTTGATTTTTGAGAATGATACTTGTTATGAGAAGTAATCATTCATTTCGAAAGAGATTAATTACTTAGGTGAGGAAATACCTTAATTATACGAAACAAACTTTCATTCTTTGTTCAAAGTCTTTCATTTAAACCATATAATTGTTTTTTGCTTAGTTAAGAAATAAATAAATCATATAAGGGTGAGTGATACTTACAATGTTAATATGATAAGAGGATTGAATTATGGACATATACTAAAGAAAAATATGTTAATATTTATCTACGTTTAAATGTTTTATATTTGGAAAGAAGTATCTAAAAAAAGTTTTTCAATCGTGTCTAATACTTTATAAGAAAAATCAGTTTTGGGATGTTAAGTCAAATATATCTAGCGGCTAAGATCATCCATGTAGTTATATGTCTAGTAACATGCGTTTAATGACCATCGTTTTCAACATGGATAGAAATATTCGCTTGTCCAATCATTTAAACTTCCTTCAAATAATTTCTAGCACATTCATTTTAAATGATTAATGTATCAAACATGTCTTGGTAAAAGAAACATACTATTCTTGGAATATAATTTTTTTACTCTGTAACCTCGTTGTAGACAAAGAAGGTGAATTTGCACACATATATAAAGAATAATGAAAAACATATTTGAACAAGATGTTATTACTTAAAGTGTGTAGGTTAAGGGATGGTAATGAGTATCCATATTCGTGGTACACTTAAAAAATACCTACAATACTTTCTAACATCACAGTCTCCATTGAAGAGGATAAAATAATTTGGAAAGGCTCCAATGATGGCACCCTTATATTAAAGGACTCCTACAATTGTGTTGCTCAAACTACCAATGCTCCTAATTTGTGTAAGCACATCTGGTCTCCCTCAATACCTCCATCTCACTCCTTCACCATATGGAGGTTGCATTATGGTAAAATGTCCGCCGATGATAATTTGCAAAAGCGTGGTTGTTCTATGGCCTCCATATGCAGTCTCTGCAAGACAACAACTGAATATGCGCATCATCTATTCATGACTTGCCCTTTTGTCAAGCCAATCTGGAACTGGTTGAGCAGTGTTTTCAGCATCAATTTAAACCTCTCTTCCATTTCTGAATTGTTGAAAGTCTGTGACCTGCCTTGGAGTCCTCAACTAAAAGGGGTAATATCTGCTTGTATCATTCACGCTATTAATGTCATATGGCAATGTAGAAACAAAACAAGATTCACATATAAGTCTTTCACACATGCTCAAGCTATCTCTAAAATCAAGCTGGCAACTGCGCTTTCTGGAAATCATGCAACTCGTTATGCTTTCAAGTCTTTGAAGGAGTTTCAAATTCTCAAAAGCCTTAACATCTCCATCAACTATAGCAAAGCTTCTAGTATCATTGAGGTCTTCTGGTACCCACCTTCCTTATCTTGGATTAAAATTAATTCTGATGGTGCTGCAAAGGGTGCTCCTGGGCACTCGGGGGGGGG
>NW_017727896.1:41810-64105 GCF_001865875.1 Lupinus angustifolius
CTCTTCAGAGACCATAAGGGAGAGTTGATTTGGTGCTTCTCTGCCTACTTTGGCATTCATGATGCTTTGTATGCCGAATTAAACATGGCTATTATGGCTTTGGATTTTGCAAATGACAGAGGATGGACTAATATTTGGCTTGAATGTGACTCGATTAATGTGGTGGAAATTCTCAATGGGAAGATCAAGCCGCCATGGAAGCTTCTTCGAAATTGGCAACGTTGCATGATGATAAGACAAACAATGAATAGCAAAATCACTCACATTTTCAGAGAGGGCAATCAATGTGCCGATGTTTTAGCTAATTATGCAACATCTTCTAAATCTTTTAATAGTTGGAATGTTCCCCCTAACTTTATAGTAGAGGCTCTCAATAGGAATGGATCTTTCTTGCCTTCCTATAGGTTTGCTAACATGTAACCTCTTTGCTCTATAATAAATTCGTTTCGGGGTGCTTTGTCACCTTCGGCCAAAAAGAAAAACCTACAATGGGTTGGGTTGGGTCTGTGTTTTGGGACTCGCGACTCGAAATTTAAAGATCCGTTGTTTACAGATTAGGTATCCAGATTTACAATACCCAGACCTGCTATTACTTCCTATATATATATATTTATTGTTAATCCATAATAATGTTATATTGTTAAGTAGTGATGTGATGTTGTTAATTGATATGTATAATTCAATGTTTTGTTGATTGAACAATTCTTACTAAATCAATTTTACATCATAATGTTCAAAATAGTCAATTTAAAATGTGTTTACAACTTTAAATATATTTTATAATTATTTCTCTTGTTGATTATCTAAATAACATATAAGATTGTAGGAAACAAACATACAATTACATAAATTATTCACAATTTTTTTTAATGTTTTTTGGATTTTGGGTACCGTAAATCTGCTGGGTACCCAAGGACCCATGAGTAGTAGACCCAGCAGGTATCAGCATAGGTATAGGATGAGTCTATGTTCAAAATATGAAGCAACAGGGTGGGTCCAAGTAAGACACTACTCAGACCCATCCAGACTCATTCTCATCCTAATGTATAGGTATGATCAAAGAGAAAGACCTAAATATACCAAGAAGTATTGATACAGATGACCAACCATATTTATTGATCATCTAAACATGATTTAAATGTAACCTCCCAAACATTATGCATTCTAATTTAATTTTTGTAATCACTGTTACATTTGTATTTTAAAGAATACATAATCTCATTATAAAGCTGGAAAGGTATGGCTTGCCAAATTTGTTATTTCATCCATTCCTATCTACACTATGCAGTGTTTGTGGTTACCTAGAGGAGTGTGTGATAAAATTGATTAGTTGACTAGAAGGTTTATTTGGAACAAGAGTGGTGCATCGCGGGGTCTGAATCTTGTAAATTGGGTCACTATGACTAGCCCTCTAAAATTTGGAAGCATGGGGATTCGGGAGGCTAGACTCGCGAATAAGGCCCTTCTCGGAAAACTAGTGTGGAACCTGGTATGCAATGCCGATAAGTTGTGGGTAAGGGTTCTTAAACACAAGTATCTCAGGAATGTTGAGTTTTTGGAGGCTGATGTTAGTACTACATGTTCTTATATCTGGAAGGGTATCATCAAGGCCAAGAATGAGTTGTGTAGGGGTTTCTATCGGAGGCTGGGGTCTAGGAACATTTCCTTATAGATGAGCTTCACAAAAAAAAAACATAGATGAAAAATCAGGAAGTGGTGCTCTAAGTTGTGGAGTCACGTGTTAACATGCCTTTGGGTTTGGCAGTGTCTGTTTCAAACTCAACTCAACCCATAGCAGCTATAACAGCTTCTCTTGGTGGGTTTTGGGACCCATACCCCAAAGGGATTATAGATGCCACAATAATCTATAAGTACAAATGAAAGACATTCTCCATGTTTGAATATCAATAATATGTGTAAACTCTGATCAAAACTAATAATTTGAAAAAGAAAAAAACAAGTGCCAGAGGCATTGCCAATGAAGCTATGTAACAAATAGAATTTATCCTAGTTGAACACAAATGTGAAGATAACATCTATAATATATCCCAATGCCAAAACAGCCGCTAAATTATGTGATAAGTACATAACTACTTCTATATACTAGTTGTGATCCATCCCACATCACTAATTCAGCAAACCCTATATTAAGTCTCCACCATCACAAGCAAAACCAATGAAGAAAGCTACAAGGATTAGTATTGCAGTGACAATAATGTTTTATATGCTTTGTGGTTGCATGGTGTATGTTGCTTTTGGAGATGAAGCACCAGGAAATCTGCTCAATAGAATTTGATATGCTTGTTCCTTTCGGTCTCTGAGAATAAGCATGCTTCATAGCAAGGTTGGCTTTTTGCTTTTATCGTGCTCGTCCAATCCAATTGGAGCACATCTATTGTCCCACAAAAGTGTCACTTCATATGTCAATGTTTGTGATTGATTGAAAAAATATATTGAAGTTAAAAATTTAATAATTAAGTATTTATTTAACAAATCACAAGCAGTAGCACATAAAGTGAAGCATGTGAGTGATGTTGTGCGATATGGGAAACCACATCTAAATCTACTTAAGTCAGTATTTCAACACTAATAGAAATTATTGCTATGGAACAAAGATACTTGAATAGAGTCATTGGGAACACAAATATTAACAACAAAGCTAGTCAATTATTTGCCATCATCACTATCACATAAAAAATGCAGGAAATCAATGATATCATGAATGAAGATTACCTTTGTACATAGTAGATCTTGCTGGACCACAACATGCTAAAAGAATAGGATACGAGGTCCTGTCTTCACATTGGCAAAGGCTTTCAAGCATTCTCTTGGCCATAAAATCTCACTAATGATAATGACCGGAGCTGTACAATGGTACTGTTTCAAGGAATAATTGACAGATGTAAGAGATTGATGGGAATAATAAGCATCAAGGTAGTTATAATTCAGAGCATTCATGGAGTACAATCAGAGAAAAGGAGAAGTCGGCTTAAGGTTGCAAATAAACATGAAGCATTTCAAGGGCAAAGGAAAAATGCATACTTTTCAGGTAAGGTCTTAAAGACTAACTATACAGGAGGTTCAAATCCAAATTGATCTAAAAAAGAAACTGAAAATCAGTCTAAAAAACTTAAATTACAAAAAACAGAAATTATTTGGATTGTGTTGGTATGGTTCTTAGAAAACTACTATGTCCAGCTCAGTTTTTTGTTCCAGTTTTAGAAACAAGACAAATCAAGACGCTGCAATTGTTTATGTTTATGTAACTTGGTCATAAGTAATACAACAAAAAGATGAGAGTGGGTGAGGCAGGCGGTGGAGTGAGAGGAGGTGAGGCAGCCTGTGGAGTGAGAGGAGGTCACCAAATTTTCAATTCCTCACGAATATCCCAGAGAGTCATGGAATTTCAGAGATGTGGGCTGTGTTTTCAAAATGGGGAAGTGTGGGAGATGTGATGATCCCTCGGAAAAGAGACAAGAGAGGGAATCGATTTGGTTTTGTAAGATTCAAACAATTAGATAAGGATGACAAACTCCTAAAGGCACTAGAGCAAGTGTGGATTGGGAATTACAAAATCAAAATCAACAGCCCTAGATTTAAAAGAAAGGAAGATCGAAACTATAGGGAAGGAATTGTTCCAAGAAGGATCCCACAATCAATCGGGTTTCATTCTAAAGTGATTACAAAGGATGAGAATCAATTATCTTGGAAACAAGTTCTTCTTAAAGATAATATAACTGCAAATTCGACATCAACAGTTAGGGATAAAATACTACATTACAATGTTCCAGATGAAGTATTAACTTCTCTAAATGACCAGTTGGTAGGAGAACTAATAAGGTGGGAAGATGTTAACAACTTACAACAAATCTTGAACAGAGAAGGTGTATTCTCTGTGAAGACCATCCATATGGGAGGAAAGTTGTTCCTTCTCAAATCGGAAGGAAAAGAGGATGTTCGGCAGTTCTTTAGTGATGAAGAACAGTGGTGGAAACCGATTTTCAAGGAAATCAACAAATGGAATCCCTCGATTCGTTCCTTGGAAAGGCTGGTCTGGATTAAATGTCTGGGGGTCCCGATGCATGCTTGGTCGGAGGATTTCTTCAAAACTGTTACACAGAATGTGGGTGAACTCATTAGGATTGACGATGATACTAAAAACATGGAAAGATTGGATTTTGCTAGATGTCTTTTGGCTACTTCTGTCATGAAACACATCGACTTCACCCAAAGAATTCTTATTGGAGATTCAGATTGGGAGATTGGAATGCTTGAAGATGTTTCCCTTGACACGAGTCAGTCACGAAATAAAGTAAGGACGGTCATAGAAGACATCATGTCTTCGGCTTCTGCTGATTCGGAGGATGAGGAATGGTGGCCGGATTGTGTAAACGGTGGTTTGGAGACATCTTCATCGGTTGGTGATGACAATGGTGTGGCTTTAGGTATAGGTCATCCGTACAAGGGTCAGACTGTTTCTTTTGGGGGAAGTAAAAAGGAGTCTATGAGGGTAGGAAGAAAACCACAAACCGCCAACTCTTGTGCGGCGGGTTCAGTGGAAGAAGAAAAATCTATCACGAAACAGGAAACTAGGCTCTCTGGTGATGGGAAAGTGTCTGACGTTTTGGAATCAAAGGAGATTGGAAGTGGAAAAAATGGAGAAGAGGAGGCAGCCATGTGGGAGAGAGAAAGGTGTAGGAAGGGAAAAGGCTCTTTCCACATTGACCTAACTGACATTGGGCCTAAATTGCCTTATGGGTCCACTAAGGGGGTAAATAAAAATTCTTTTATTTGTTTGAAGCCCCTTGGCCTAACTCAGGTTTGTAGTAAACATGAAGAGCATGTGATCACTTGTGAAAATGCCAATTCACACTTAGTGCATCACGTGAGTAAAGGTGTTGTACACCCTCATTCAAGTTTTTTGTGTGGGAAAAATATTGGAGATAATTATGGATTGGGCCTCCCTATTTTGTCCCTATTGTTAGTGATCCTATTTTTACAACTTGTATTGAATTAAATGAAGCTGGAGGGGGACAGGTTATTGCACCATTGCCTACGTTGGATTCAAATGATAAAGGAAGGAGTAGAAAAAAGAAGTGTTCAAAGGCTCCTTTAAATATTCATAATCATTTTTTTGCATCCATAAGGCCAAAAGGTGGTAGGAAGTCTAAGAGGAAGCTTCCAAAAGGGAAGGAAAAAAACGTGTGTGGCCTTGGTGTGTGCATTGGGACAAAAAATTCCTCAAAAATTCCGAATTCTCCTCTTGGGGATACTGAAATTGTTCCAAATTCTCTATCGGGTGAAGATGAAGACCTCAAAAGTGGTGACAATAATGCTATGAAAATATGGGAATTAGGCAAACGCTTGGGAGTTTCGTTTGAATGGGAGGACAAGGTGATTGTCAAAAGAATTGAAGACTTGGAGGAAAGAGATAAGATTGGTTTTTTTAATTCTAACCAAGGGGATCGTGAAGGTAATCAATGAATTGCCTCTCTTTAAATGTGAGGGGGTTGGGGAGTAGTTTAAAAAAAAAGAGGTGTTAAAGAGTTAATTAGAAAAAATGATGTGAATTTTATCGGTATTCAAGAAACAAAGTTTGAAGAGTGCAATGTGAATCTTTGTGTTTGCATTTGGGGGAATAGTGATTGTGACTAGGATTTCATCCCATCAGTTGGGAGGTCTGGCGGTATTCTTAGCATTTGGGACAAAAATAAGTTCCAAAAAATTGACTCTTATGTGGGTTCTGGTTTTTTGGCTACTTTGGGAACTTGGCTGGATGGTCATGTAATTTGCTGCTTGATGAATATTTATTCACCTTGTATTTTGAATCAAAAAATTCAGCTCTGGGATAATCTCTTGCATTTGAAGCGTAGTTTGGGAGATATTATTTGGTGTTGTTTTGGTGACTTTAATTCTATTAGAAGTGAGTATGAAAGGAGGGGAACTGTTGCTGGAAGTTGTAATAAGTATATCCGTTTGTTTAATGATTGGATTAGGGGGATGGAATTGGTAGATATACCCCTAATTTGGAGAAATTTTACCTGGTACCAATCGAGTAGTGGAGCTATGAGCAGACTTGATAGATTTCTCCTATCGACGGGGTGGTTTGTGAAGTGGCCAGACACAACTCAATGGGCTATGAATAGAGAACTTTCTTATCATTGCCGATCGTCCTTAGGCAAAGAAAAGTGGAGAAAGGTTTGATTCCTTTCCGATTCAACAACTGTTGGATTAAGCATCCTAGCTTTGCGAATGTGGTCTATAATTCTTGGAGTGAAGTCATGTGTCGTGGGTGGAAAGCTTTTATTGTGAAGGAGAAATTAAAAGTTTTGAAGGATAGAATTAAGGCGTGGAATAAGGAGTCTTTTGGGTGCCTAGATACCAAGTTGGGGTGTCTGTCTATTGCTATTCAGGAGCTGGATATAATTGGAGAAAATTCGATGTTGTCTCTTGATCAACTATCCTCTCTTAAAAAGCTAACGGCTGATTCGTGGGAAACTGCAAATATGAAGGATAACTTATTGAGGCAAAAATCTAGATGTAAATGGTTGAAGGATGGGGATGCCAACACTAGTTACTTTCATGCTTGTATCAATAATAAGAGGCGGAGGAACCAAATTAGAGGTATCTGGATTAATGAGGTGTGGTATGAGGATGATTTGGCAATGAGAAGGGAGATTACAAATTATTTCAAAAATCTATTTTCTATTCGATACTTGCTGAAGCTGAAATTGGAAGGTGTTCAATTTTCGACTCTGAATGATAACCAACGGTCTTCTCTAGATGTTGCTTTCTCGGATGAGGAAATTAGATTGGCGGTTTGGAGTTGTGTTGGTGATAAGAGTCTGGGGCCAGATGGTTTTAATTTCAGATTCTTCCAGGAATTTTGGGAGGTGGTTAAAAAGGACATTATTCTCTTTATCAAAGAATTCCATGTTAATGATAAACTCCTAAAAGGTTTGAATTCTTCTTTCATCGCTTTAATTCCAAAAATAAATTGTCCAAACAAAATACAGGACTACATGCCGATCTTTCTAGTTGGGTCTTTGTACAACTTTCTTGCAAAGATTTTGTCATCTAGACTTAAAGGTGTTATGGGCTCCTTAATCTCTCCTTCTTAGTCGGCTTTTATTCACGGTAGATATATTCTGGATGCTCCTGTGATTATTAATGAAGTTATTCATTCTGCTAGTAAGGATATGGATGGTTGGTTTTTGTTCAAAGTTGATTTTGAAAAAGCTTATGACTCTATGGATTGGACTTTCCTTGACTTCATGCTTAGCCGCTTTGGTTTTTCGGTAAAGTGGAGGAGTTGGATCTCTGCTTGTCTATCCTCGACCACTATGTCAGTTTTGGTTAATGGTAGTCCAGTAGGCTACTTTTCTATCTCCAGAGGTCTTCGACAAGGAGACCCAATGGTACCATTCTTATTTCTTATGGTGGCAGAGGGTTTTGCATGGTTGGTCAAACAGACGAGGTCAATTGGTGATTTGGAGGGCTACAAGATTGGTAGAGGTGGTGTAGAAGTTTGTGATATTCAATTTGCTGATGATACTATTATTGTGTGCAAACCTTCCCCTAAAAACCTCATTTGCTTGAAGACAAGTCTTAAATGCTTCGAGTTAGCTTTAGGTTTGAAAGTTAATTCCAATAAGAGCTCTCTTTATGGTATAAATGTGTCAGAAACCATTATGTCAGGTGCTTCGAACTTCTTATTCTGTAAGATTGGCTCATTTCCCTTCACTTATTTGGGCGTTCCTGTTGG
Organism: Lupinus angustifolius; assembly: GCF_001865875.1. Taxonomy (NCBI): domain Eukaryota; kingdom Viridiplantae; phylum Streptophyta; class Magnoliopsida; order Fabales; family Fabaceae; genus Lupinus; species Lupinus angustifolius. The sequence continues at coordinate 49,576 of NW_017727896.1, forward strand.
GGCAAATCCGAGGAGGATTGCTACTTGGCATCACATGACTGAGATTATCAAGAAACGGCTAGCCTCCTGGAAATGCAAAAATATCTGTTTTGGAGGTAGATTAACCTTGTTGAATTCTGTTTTATCTAACATTCCTACTTATATGTTGTCTCTTTATAAAGCTCCCAAAAAGGTCTTAGCGAAAATTGTCAGCTTGCAACGTAGCTTTCTTTGGGGGAATAAGACAGGTGGTAAATGTATTGCTTGGGTGGCTTGGGATGTGGTCTGCAAACCTAAGGACTTAGGTGGCCTAAGGGTTAAGGACCTCCTCCATTTCAATCATGCTTTGTTGGGGAAATGGAGATGGCGTAGGCTTCAAGACAAGGATGCTTTTTGGGTGAAGGTTATTAACTCAAAATATGGGGTTGATTGGTCTATGCCAACAATCGCTTTTGCTTCGAGGTGGTGGAAGGACTTAGCAAGAGTGGGCTATCCTAACGGGGTCACAGGTGGTTGGTTTGATGAAAATGTTTGGAAGGAGATTGGTACTGGTCTTCATACTCTTTTCTGGCATGATACTTGGGTGAGCAACCAGAATCTTAAGATGGCCTACTCTACATTATTTCGTCTTGCTTCAAACCAACATGCTTGGGTGGGGGATAACGACTATTGGAGGGATGATGTTTGGTGTTGGGAAATCTCTTGGAGGAGAAGTCTCTTTGGCAGAGAGGAATCCATGGCTCAAAATCTGCATGACTTGACTCATCATCATTCCTGTAAAAGAGATGTCATTTATTCTTGGAGATGGGGTCTTGATAGCTCGGGTGACTATGTGGTTAAAACTACTTATTTGGCTCTATTGAATCATCAACAATCGCCTATAGGTAAAGAGCTTAAAAATTGTTGGATTAATTGTGTTCCTTCAAATATTGCTTGTTTTGTTTGGAAACTTATGAGAAGAAGGCTCCCAACAAAGGATGAATTATTTAAAAGGAATGTTATTGTGACAATGGATGACATGGTTTGCAAGTTATGTAATAATCATGTTGAATCCATTGATCACTTATTCATATCTTGTGACTTTGCTTTAAGTGTTTGGAAGGGCTTTTATTCTTGGTTACAAACAAATGTTGTAACTACTTCTTCAATTATGGAGTCTTTCAAGCATCATGAATCCCTGAGAAGTGGTAAATGTGCAAAATTGTGGAGAATGCTTTGGTTTGCCGTCGTCTGGTCTGTGTGGCTTTTGAGAAATGATGTGATTTTCTTGGAGAAGGCGCCGAGTTATGTGAACCTTATTGATCTAATTCAAACTAGATCTTGGATTTGGTTCAACTCTTTTATTTCTAAAAATTCTGTATCTTTTGCAAGTTGGTGCATGGATCCCAAAACTTGTACAGGACTTCATACTACAAAGTTGACGTCTTGATCTCTTTTGTATTGGATGGGCACCCCTTGCGCTCGTTTTAGTACAAATTTTATTTATCGAAAAAAAGACCAAATTAATACTAATTACATGTACACAAAATTGAATATTATTTTCATTTCTAAATCTAATAAAAATTGCAATTGATAACCTAAATGTACATTTTTCTTTTTTTCTTTTGATTGTTAAAATTGTTATTATTTATTAGTGAATATTTTCTTACTGTTAAATTATACTGGTATGTTACTCGTGTTGCTTTCATATTGTTTTATTTTTCTTTGTTGTCATTTTTATTTTTAGTTTAAATAGATATGCTTAATATTCAATTAAATATTTGTGTGTTTCACACTTGGTATTAGGAATAGTAGAGTAGACTTATTGACTTTTTATGTGGGTTTGACACTTTGAAATTTTGTTAGAATTATTAGTTTTTTATTAAAAACCGAATCAAATTAGATCGAAATCTCGTATAAATTTTGGATCAAATTTCTTAATGTGAATTAAATGAATCAAACTGAGATCCATATTCCTATTTGTAGTTTGCAGCTTTACAAGTAGTGATGGGCTCACTCTTAGCTTTGTCAATGAATATGAGAATTCCACACTTAACGTTTATATATTAAAAAATGGGGCTCTTGTTAGACAAATTTCATTTAAGTTTTTTATTGTTTTAAAACTTTTCTAAAGTATTTGTATTCATGAAATAAATGAAGTTGAATTAGGTATTATGGATTAAGAATGATTAGTCAGTGTTTATTATATTAGTTGTTTGTGTCGTATTAATATGATAAAAGATGTTGGCTTCGTTAGAAACTAATTTTAAGGATAATTAAATCCTTAATGTAGTTTTCATCAAAAATTTGGTATAATGCCAATTTAGACATTACATGATCATATTAGATCCTACCTATGAAATGACCCTACGCATTTATATTAATTGTTTTGAATATGTTTTATTTCGTTTGAAGAAGAAAATGATAAGAAAGAAGATGGAAATAAAGATTATGAATAGAGAGAAAGAAATAGAAAACAGAGTTGAGTTTTAAAGTTGTTTGATAGAGGAGGAAAAAAAGATAAAGAGAAGAGAAAAAATGTGAGTTTTCTTATATATAATTATACTCTTGTATATAATTTTATCCTAAATATCTTTTCTCAATTTTAATTATAAAAATATTAGTGGTTTTAAAATCTATAAATAAATTAATATTTATTTAAACTCTTTGAAAGTGAAACATTAATTATACATTTAAAATATTCTAAAAATGCCAAACAATAATGTCACATAAAGAGTAACATTGATTAAAAGACCAGAATCATGTTTCTGGGACATATATGTAATATTAAGGACTTTGTGAAAGTATGTTTTGTTTGGTTGAAGAGAATAAAGTGAAAAGATGAGTACAATGATAAATAATAATGAGTAGATTTTTATATTATTTGATATAATCGAATGATAAAAGAGGATGAAAAGAAAGACATGTATTTTTCTCTCTTCTTGTTTGGTTAGATAGAAAGTGGGAAGAAATAAATAACATTGTTTTCCTAAGGAGAAAAATTCCCTTAAAATAAAGATAAAATAAATAAAGTATTTTATTGTTGTTTCTTTTTTATTTTACTAATTTATAATTTATTATATGTGCATATATATTTTAATAAACAAAAAGAATTCAACAAATCAAATATGATTATCATAATAGAGAGTAGTGATATATATAGTAGTGTGGCAAACTTCCATGTTATTGTACATACACACCTAGAAAGCAAGTGAGATTGTATTAAAAGAGACATTTTGATACCATATTATGATTATCATAATAGAGGAACACCAAATTTATCACAAAATTATTGTAATTTTTTACGAGCTCTCCTATTTATAGGATTTACAAGTTTATTAAATTGATGTCAAAATTACCAAAAGACAACTAATATATTTTTGATGAGATTAATATTTTGACCAAGTAAGATAATTAGATATTATATATAATAGCGTGTTGACATACACTACCGTGTCTGTCAATCCGCTTTCCTATTATTTGTAATGTGTATTTTACATATTAAGTTGTATTATATATTGTAATTTGCAGTTGAATATATATTCGTTTGAGGTAATTGTTCAATCTTAAAGAAATGATACATATACAATTGTATTCATCAAGAATAGAGTCTTGATCTCTTCACTAAATTTTATTTTCTAGCGTGATAACATACACTACCGGGTCTTTTAATCCAATTCCTATCGTTTGTATTGTGTATTCTACATATAAAAGTGATTTTTTATCTAATTAATTAAAATCTATTGAGTAAATCTATTGCACTGGTCACAATGTATATCCATTAAAAATTAGAAGTTATAAAATATGAAATTAGAAGTTATAAAATATGAAATAAATGTTTAGTAGTATAAGTATATATAAAGATGAAAGTATAACTTATACAATAAAATTAGAAGTTATAAAATATGAAATAAGAAAACCCAAAATAACTTCATGAAAGTTAGGTTAGGTTTTTCATTTATTAAGTAGTATAGATATGCAACTTATAGTTAATATATTTGAGGTGATTATATAGGATGATATGATTTTTTTAAATTAAATTTTTGAAGGGCAAAATAGGAATATATAAATCATGCCATGGTGGTGGTTACACCATATTTTGGCTTTATATATAGTATAAATATACCACTTAAAAATAACAAACAATATTATTATTTTGAATAATACTTGAAGGTAGTACATATTCTAAGTATTTTCCCTTTGACTTATTCAATGTTAAAGTTTAAAAATATTCATATTGCGAGCTTCTTTTTTTTGAACAATTTATAGTAAACACAGAGAATTTAATAGCCAATATCATAATATTTAATTGCAAATATCTATAACAATTGGACTCCTCACGTTATAGTTACTATTCGACCATATCAATGATGAAGTAATAGTTTGTACAGGTAACTTATCACCAGCGATAGTAACAACAAAAGACTTCTTCTCATGAACTGATTTGAATGATAGAGAATTGGGTACAACTGTAATTTTGATTTTTGGATTTGGAAAAATTGTCGCCCTATATATTGAGTTTGCTAGGCCAACATTTGTGACTGTTCTTTTAAACTTGATGGTAAAAGAAGTTGTTGAATTAACACCAATAGCAAGAGCAGGATAATTTAGATCTCTTACCAAGGATCTATGCGTAGCTTTGGAGCAAGCATTATCTTTTCCAGAGATTGCTTTAACCTTTTTATTATCATAACCCAAGTTGCAAAGCATTTGTATATAATCATCCAAGGAAATGTCATAGACAAGTCCGGGATGAGTAGCTGAAATAGGATTGACATGGCCGGATCCATAAGCATATTCACCAACGTCATATGTAGAACCCTTCATAGGTTTTGATGAAGTCATAAGAGCAGATTTGATGGCTGATGGTGACCAATCTAAATGAAATGATTTCACATATGCAGCTATTCCTGTGACATGGGGGCATGACATGGATGTTCCAGATATTATGTTATATTTTGCTGCTCTTTTATCAAAAGTATCACCTGAAGGAGAAGCAACTGGTGAAAATGAAGCCAAGATATCAACTCCTGGGCCAGTTATATCTGGTTTCATAATTTCTGGAGCAATTTTATTTGGCCCACGAGAAGAAAAATCAGCTACCTTAGGAGCATTAATATCTCTAGTTGTCTCACTCTTTAGTATTTCAGCTTTTGGAATTTTATTTGAATACGTGTACGATTTCAATTGTTCATACTCAATGGGCTGTAACAATAGTGAAGGCAATGGAGTGACAAAGGCTGGTGAAACTTCACCTTGACTAGAATAATCCTGAATGATTGAACCTATTGGTTGCGCATCTTCATAATTTGGATATGAAATTTCATCACATATAACTATCTTTCCTTTTACTAAACTCCTATCTAAATAGTTGCATTCATTAGAATCTTGCTGTGGATATTCTCTTGAACCTGCCCTATCATTTTTCTTAGCAATGAGAGCCTTTGTTCCATTTAATGAGAAAGAATTTACGGAAATACCTATTAGTGTTTTTCCATTACCCAAAACTACCTTGTCAATGAATTTTCGGTCTATTGTACTTGCGGCGACAGTAATCATCCATGGCGCAATACTTGAAACCGAAGCTGGAGAAGGACCATTGTTGCCTGCAGAATTCACTGTGAGTATCCCTTTTGCCATAGCATGAAATGAACCAATCGCGATAGGATCTTCATCGAACGAATTTTGGAAAGAGCCTCCTAGTGAAACTGAAATGATATTTACACCATCAGCTATGGCATCATCGAAAGCAGACATGACAGCAGCACCACTACATCCTCTTTTATCGCATACTTTATATGCAGCGATTCTTGCTGATGGGGCTCCACCTCTTGCGGTGCCTTCTGCAAGTCCATAAAAACTTGCACCAGGAATATGGTTTCCAGCAGCTGTTGATGCTGTATGTGTTCCATGTCCACCTATGTCTCGTGCAGACGTATCTGTATAATATCTTGCACCAATTATTTTCTTATTACAAGTAAAGTTCTTACCACCGGAACAAGCACCCTTCCAATGTTTTGGAATAGGACTAAAACCTTCATCTTTGAAACTATCAGATTCGGGCCATACACCAGTGTCAAGAACTCCAACAACAATATCACTTTCTGTAGCATGGCTTCGTTTGGATGACCTAGTAAGTCCAAGGAAGTCCCATGATCGAGTTGTGTGTAATTCGAGATTTCTGCTTGGAAAAACCGACACAACACCTTCCATGTGAGAAAGCTTTTCCTTTTGCTCATTAGTGAGCATTGCAGCAAACCCATTGAAACTTCTCTTGAAACTATGGATTAAGGAATGCGTTGCATCATTTCCATCGAAGACTTGTTGCAACATGCTTAAATGGTGAGAGTTTGGAGAATATGGTGTATTAGGAAGTGAGCCCATATATATGATATGAAGTTTTCGATTATCATCAGTAGCATCACACTTTGAGAAAAATGTGCATGCCAAGATGAAAGAGACACAAAAAACCAAAGAACTATACTTTGCCATTATTCAAGTTTGATAATTGAGAATGAATAGGTGATGATTGAGAATGAATAATACAAGATATATATTACAATTCATTTTTATTCGTGTATTTCGATTATCATTAACTTTCAGGGTCTCTATAATTTCTTTGTATATGTATTGTTTTCTACTTCCTATTCAAGAGTATAAGTTAAAACATTTGAATGATTTGATGTTTAATTCTTTAAATAATTGAAACATATTTCCTTATAAAATTGATTTACTGATTTAATGATATATAATTTATAAATGATCTCCTTCTTTAGACCTCATTTTCCTCGAATCTCTCCTGATTTTCTTTTCCAAGTCTTTGATTCGAACCATATAATTTTGTTGGGCTTTTTAAGATATAAATTAATCGTAATGGGAAAAAGTCTCAGAAAATAATTTCTTTTCGTATTACGTTATCTCTCAGCTCACGTTGCTTTTCTTTCTGTTTTATCTTCTATTTACTATGTAATCTTGTAAATTAAAACGTACCCTCTTTAATCGATAAAGTCCCAGTTTAAATTGATTTATTCATTTAATGATATTTAATTGATAGATATTTTGTTCTTTATTTTCTTTTATTTATTCAAAACTTTCATTCTTTACTCTATATAAAAATATTTACTATTACACTAATATTAATTATCAGAATGGAATTTTCGTAGCGGGAATATCCTCCAAAATGTAATATATAATTTTCACTTTAATTTTAACGTGCATGACTTCAGACAAAATTCCAATGTAAGTTTATTAATTTAATATAATTCTCTTAACCTTTATTATATTCTAGTTCTAACAATAGAATTGGACGTATACCATTTTTTATTGGAATGGAGTCCATATTCATTCCAAATGAAAAAATAATAAGAATCAAATTTACGTTCCCAGTGTATATACAACCAAATGACCAAAAATCTTCAAAATAAATTAAGTGCCTTGTTTAGGTATTTACTTATCAATTAGTTATTTTATTTCTCTTTTCAAGAAATTCAATGAAGATTTATAATCAGTGGCGGATCTTAACTTAAACGTTAGGAGGAGCAATAATATTTAATTACACGTTAATTAATTACACATGTGGTAAAAAATTTATTTATTTCCTTTTCAATATTAATCACTATGTTGTATGCAATAAATTCATCTTCTATTTTTCTACCTAATTTTGTTTGGTTGTTTTCATTGTTGAAAATGATATTTATGTTAACCGAACCACAATAGTTAAGATAAGACGAACAATTTGATAAAACAAGACATGACTAACAACATATGGTTGAGAGTTTTTCAAACTTGAATGACTTAATAACACCAAGAATAAAATGTTGAAATTGACATCTCAAATTAATCTTCTCTCTTGCTCATTAAAATCCATAGCATATAATTGTTAGACAAAAATACATATATTATTAATATTAAATGAATTTTTATGATATATATTATCAATACATACATAATCTATTTCATTATGTGTAAAGTATTTTCAAACTCAAATGAAGTCATATATTATAGGCAACATCATCATCTACACATGTAAAAGAATTAGATCTATTTATGTATAATTTTTAGAATGACAAACAAGTTAGACTACATTTATTTATCAAGGTAGAAATTAAAGGAATGTGAGCTTCAATGATTTACTTCATAAAAATACGTTTAGGCGTAGGTAAGTGAGTATATGTGTTGTTTCAAAAAATGTATTAATCTATGTGTCACTTGTTATGATTGGTTGAGAAAATGTATTTTATAATTTAAAAATTTAATAATTAAGTATTTTCAAGTATCACATGGATTGACATATTTTGTGGAACAACAAATATGTTCTTGTGTGTAAAAATTCAGGGGGCAGCAGCCCCCGACTGCCCCTATAATCATCCGCCTCTGTTTATAATAATAACCTTAGCTTAATTTAATTTTTGCAATGTTCCGAAGAATAATGTAAGCTATAATTTTATTCAAATAGAATTTAGTTTTCATACACTGAATTGTGTTTTTCTATTCGGTAAATCTCTTGTTTTCAATTACTGTCTTGAGAATTGTATTGATTTATAACAACAATCTCTTAGAATTTTTTCTATTTCCATTTCTTCAAAACATATTTGTTGTGATTTTTTTTTAAATACTTCACTCTAAATTTCACATTGCAAATAGTTTTATTCTAAATTTTAATCAAAATAATGAAGCCAGTGATTTATGGGATGTCTTTATATTTTATACTTATATTTTTTCTCAATGAATTTTATGTCAACAATATATTAAACACATTTAACTATTAGACTTCGTCATTAGATATCACAAAGACATTAGAAGGTCATCATGAGTATTATGAACTTGAATGTGCTCTCCAAAAAATTAAAGTTAAAGCAAATGTGTTATGCAGTAACTCGAAGGGGCAACAATTTTCATCCCAAAGTCATATATTACCACACTCATCATGAAGATGTTGTTAGAATTTCCATATATTTGGTGAACTATTAATCCAAGGATCTTGAATCTCATGATTCTCACACATAAAATAAAACAAGGACACAAAGTTATACCTGAACCCATGTTTCTTAGATTTATTCATTTTGTATGCCTTTGGAGAGAGTTTGGTATAATGGTTTTCTTCAACCAAATCCCGAATCTCTCTTGGGACCTTGATTTTCTATCTGATAAAGGGATGAAAACTATTTGTCATTTGATGACTTCAGGACTATAATCATTCCCTATGCATTAATTAATAGGGTTCTCATTATCCCATATAGGCCAACTGTTTGGATATCCACTCATTAAGTTCAACCCCGTTATCAGTTTCAGAAGTGCTATGGATTGTCAAAAAATTAGATCATTTTTTTTTGTAATCCCTAAATAAATAGCTGATATAATTGTATTATATATGATGTTAACCTTAATTAGAAATTATGAATTTCTAACATGTGTATGGTGGTCTAAATAAGTTAGACATTCATTAAATGATTTTGATATTTTGTTGATTAATGAAGAGAGTATTTGAAAGTATATATTCTTTATCATTTAATATTTTTTAATGATGAAGGTTATCCATAATTTAAGAAATTATTAAATGATATAAAATGTGATATTATTTTATTAAAATAATCAAATTTAATGTGAAAATGAATTAAGAAAAAATTAAATAATAGACGTGAAAAAATGGAATAATAAATAGGGATATAATTGAAAAAAGTATGAATGTATATCAAGTTTATAAAACATCAAAAGATATAGAATAACATGAAAAGCTAAAACATAAAAAATATGGAACGAATGAAATAACAAAAGTGTTAAAAAAAATTATTTTCAGAATTTTTAGAAATGGAGCTCATGTTTTTTAAAATATGAAATGAAAACAATAATACAAACATATTTTTACTTTTATTTTCTGATTTCATTGAAAATGAAAATAGAAAATATCCAAAGCAAACACACCCTTATTTTTTCCAAATATGTTACAAAGAATTTAAATTATAATTTTATTCAAATATAATTTCCTATAAGAGTTTTCATACATTGAATTGTGTTTTTTCTATCCTTGTATATCTCTCTTCTTTCCTAGTATTGTCTCCAATGTTGTATTCATTTATAACAATAATTTCTTATAATTTTCTCTATCTTTTAGCTTAGTTTACATTTTGCAAATATGTTACAAAGATTGTAAGCTATAATTTTATTCAAATGGAATTTCTATATAAAACTTTAGGTACACTAAATTGTATTTTTATATTATATCACTTTTTCCAAGTATTCTCACTAGTTATTTTGTTTACCTAATTTTAAAGAAAATACCTAAAGATTTATAAAAATAATCTCTTTGAATTTTCTCTATCTCTTAGCTTTGTTTACTTCCCAGCAAATATGTTACAAAGAATGTAAGCTATAATTTTATTCAAATGTGTTTTAGTCAATGTGTTTGGCAATATTCATCAAAAGGTGCAAGAGGCTATGGCTGAGGTTCAAACAATCCAAAACTGCCTCAATGATCTTGGTCAGGACAATGACTATTTGGATCAAGAAGTGATAGCCCAAAGGAACCTTCTCCATGCTCTCAATATGTAGAAGGAATTTTGGAAAGAGAAATTTAGAGTTAGTTGCACATTAGTGGTGACAGGAACACAAGTTTTTTCATAGAGCAACCAAAATTAGGCAGGTTTCCAAATTAATGAATCTTCTAAAGGTTGGTGATGATGTGAACATTGATCAGGAGGAAATGGCCAATCACGCTTTGAACTACTTCACTGATCTATTTGGCTTTTTAAATGACACTACTAATAATTCTCTCATTAGTGAGGTAATCCCTAGTCTATTTACTAAGATTGAGAATCAGATATTGACTTGTGAGCCATCTATGGAGGAAATTAAGGGTGTTGTTTTCTCAATGAATGGTGATGGTGCTCCTGGACTAGATGGGTTTGGAGGTTGTTTCTATCATACTTATTGGGATATAGTTGGTAAGGATGTTTGTAATTCAGTAAACCAATTCTTCAATTATGGCTGGATCCTTCCCAACATGAACTCCAACAGTGTTGTGTTGATTCCTAAGGAAACTAATGCTGAGAAGGTAGGAGACTACATACCTATTGCATTAGCTAATTTCCAGTTCAAAATAATCACAAAGGTAATTGCTGATAGGCTTGCTTCCATAGCTTCAATAATTGTTTCTCCTCAGCAAAGAGGTTTCATAAAGGGTAGATATATCCAGGATTCATTTGCATAGCCTCTAAGGCCATCAACTTTCTAGACCATAAAAACTTTGGTGGAAAGATGGCCATTAAACTTGACATAAGAAAAGCTTTTGATACCCTTCACTGAAATTTTCTGCTTGGCACTTTAAAAGCTTTTGGTTTCAATATGAAATTCATATCTGGGATCAACGCAATCCTCCATTATGCAAACCTTTCAATAAACATCAATGGCAAGAATATATGATATTTTAACTAAAAGAGAGGGGTCAGACAAGGAGATCCATTATCTCCCATTCTCTTCTGTTTGGCTGAAGAGGTCATTAGTAGAGGAATTACAAAATTCTTGGAGGAAGGGCAGATCAAACATATTTATGGTCCTAGAAACTTACTCACTTCCTCATATGTTCTATATGTTGATGATGTACTATTTTTTTTGAAGAGGCATTAAAAGGGAGCTATTAGCTCTCAAGCATCTCATCCTTGATTATGCTCATGTTTCTGGTCAAAGCATGAACATTACAAATGCAAGTTCTACATAGCTAATGCAACTGCAAGGAAATTGACATATTTAGAAACTTATTTAGGTTTCAATGCTGGTAGTCTACTGGTCAATTACTTGGGTGTTCCACTTTTTAAAGAGAAACCCAGGAAAAGTCATCTTCTTGATTTTGTTGATAGAATAATCACTAAGCTAGCTAAGTGGAAAGGTTCAGCCTTAGCAATCATGGGCAGGGTTGTGCTTGTTAAATCAGTCATACAGAGCATGCTGATTTATAGATTTCACATATATAATTGGCCTTCTCAGCTGCTAAAGCACTTGGATTCTTGCATCAGAAATTTTATTTGGTCAGGGGATGTCAAGGTCAGAAAGTTGGTCATAGTTGCTTGGTCTAAAATCTGTAATCATAATAAAACTGGGGTCTAGAATTGAGGTCTCTAAATACAATAAACCAGGCTGCAATGCTTAAGCTAGTCTGGGATATGCTTTCCTCTAATCATGAGTAGGCAGGGTTCTTTAGGTAAAGATTTGGCAATCCTAACAAGTACTAGAAGTCATCAATATGGCCAAGTATTAAAGTAAATCTACATCTTGCAATATAGGATTCCTAGGATTGCTCTACAAATTTCGAATACTTTCATCTCTAACAACAAAGATAGGTTAGTGTGGCAACAAGCTAATGATGGCCAATTAAACCTTCAAAAGGCTTTCCAAAGTATCAACCCTGCCTCTCCTGATTTGAATTGGTGTAAAAAGAATCTGGTCTACCCACATTCGTCCTTCAAAGTCCTTCACAACTTGGAGACTAATAATGGACAGACTGCCAACATATGAAAATCTACAAGCTAGAGGTTGCTTAATCTACAAGCTGGAATTCAATATGGTTGGAATGCGACTCTTTACTGGTTACATAAATGTTTCATAGTTCAGTCAATATCCCTTGGAAGCTCATAAACAAATGGAGATTGTGAAAATCTTTAATGGATTCCATGAATTGTTGAATCACTCATCTACATAGGGAAGACAATGCTTGTGCAGATAGGCTTGCTAGTTTGGGAATTTGGTCTAGAAATTTTACTTGGTGGAAGAAACTCCCTACAATCATAGTAAATGAATTTGGTAGAAATAGATTAGGATTGCCTAACTATAGATTCTTTACTTGACTTTGTTTTGTAATGTTTTCCTATTAATATACATGGGGTAGTTACACCCTTTGCTAAAAAACAATATTTTATTCAAATAAAATTTCTATATAAGAGTTTTCATATACTAAATTGTATTCTATATATCTATTATTGTATATTTCTTATTTCAAAGTATTATCTTGAGTGTTGTATTGATTTATAATAATATTTTCTTCTTACAAATTGTCTATCTCTGAGCTTAATTTACTTTTTTGCCAATATGTTATAAGAACTTAAGCTATAATTATATTCAAATAGAATTTTTATATAAGAGTTTTCATACACTGAAATGTGTTTTTTTTAATCTTATATATCTCTTGTTTCTAAGTATTATCTGTAGTTATTTTATTTCCATTTTTAAGAAAATATCTGAACATTTATAATACTAGTCTCTTAAAATTTTCTCTATCTCTTAGTTTACGTTTTGCAAATAAGTTACAAAGGTTTAGCTCCTATTATAATAGCAAATTCTTCTCAACAAATTTCCATGTCTATTTTAATAGAAAACCAACAGATAAATGTTTGTGTTGTGTATGCTCATACCAATTTGATTCACATAAGAAATCTTTGGTCTTAAGTTCAGAATATAATGAACAACCATAGTGGGCCTTGGTGCTGCCTTGGGGACTTTAATATTGTCTTGGGAGCTAATGAATACAGAAGGGCGAGATTTCCTTGTAGAGTTGCCTCTGATGATTTTAGAAACTTCTCTGGTAATGCTAACCTGATGCACTTAATCACCAGAGGTGCTGAGTATACTTGGTTCAATAAAAGAAGGGGCTCTACACTAACAAAAAGAAGGTTGGATAGAACCATTTGTAATGATCAATGGCTTGAAGTCTGGGATCAGGTCAACTGTTGTACCTTACCTAAATTGTCCTTTGATCATCATCCTATTCTCCTTTGTGCTACCAAGGACTATAATGTAAAAGAATTGTTGCTGAAACTCAAAAGCTTAAAGAAAAAGCTTAAAATATGGAATCTACATGTGTTTGGTAACATTCCCCAAAAAGTGCATGTGGCCTCTAATGCTGTAACAACAAATCAGAACTGCATTTCTGAATCTGGTCCTAACTATGACTTACTTGAGCAGAAAGAAACAACTCAGAATCAATTGTTGCAGGCCCTTAATATAGAGGAGGAATTCTGGAGGGAGAAGGCTAGACTCAATTGGCAACTGAAGTGGGATAGAAGCACAAGTTTCTTCTATAAGGTTACTAAAGTCAAATAAGTCACCAAATCTATGTCAATGTTGAAAAATGATGATAGTATTCTCACTAATAATCAGGAGATTGGCAATCATGTTCTTGCTTACTTTTCTGACCTGCTTGGGTCTCATAATAACACAGCTCCTAATGACTTAATCAGCTCTGTCATTCCTAGCATGGTAACTGATCAAATCTTTTTAAGGACTTCAACCCCAAGCCACCAGACCAATGAGGAGAACAAACAATATGCCAAGTCATTGTTACCACTTTTCTAAAGCAATCCCCTATTACATAATTATTAAGTACCTTTGAATACCATCTCGGTTTTGTGGAATAAATTCCAACACCGGTTTAATGGTATTCTAATGTACAAAAGTGATGAAAAGTTAGTTTTTAGAAACAAATAAATAAATAAGGAACAAAAGAATAATAAATTTAAGTGACCTTTATTTATTTACTCCCTTTCAAGTTCCTTTTATTAACAAACCAAACTTCTTCCTTAAGGAA
>NW_017727896.1:64205-92959 GCF_001865875.1 Lupinus angustifolius
GAATTGCCTAATAGAATGAATCATATGAACATGTCAATGCACAAATAATGAGTTAAACATATTTTGGTTTTGATTTGAATTGAATTTCATATAAACAATTAATAAGAAAAATAAACTAAACATTAACAAATTCTTGAGGAGATAAGATCATTTTGAATAAGGAAAATATTTCTCAACTTCTTATGAATTTGAACTACTTAGACAAGTTTTTATATTTTACTTTGATTAACTCCAAACACCAAGATCCAAAATCCTCCTTTTACTGTATGTTCTAAAATGGTAGAATGATAATCACTTATATTTATTACTAAACAATATTACGTCCACAAGAGACTAGGTTGTCACACCCTAATCTTGGCTACTCTAATATTGAAGTAGTAATGAATATAAGATCTTAAGAAAAGTATATTTAACTTGGCAAATAAACTAAGTAGTACAACTACTTCTTAGTTTATTTGTTAAGTGTTTGAGACAAGTAATTTTTATGACTTGAAATCATTTTTTAGGTGATCAATCTAAAAAGAGCGTTAAGTACTTCTCAAAAAAATAAAATTAACCAAAGCACCAACTTGAATGATTAAAATTCAAACTTTATAGAATATAAGAAGTAGAAAAGAGAAAACCGGAAAAGCTTTTGCTTATTCTTCATCATCTTCATTCTCTTCTTCTTCACTTGTGTCTTGGGACCTCCCCTCGGACCACTTAGTCTATTCCACGAATTCTTCGTAGGATCCTCCCTTGAAATTATGTTTCTTCCCAAAAATACTATGCAAACTTTTATAGATCCCCTTAATCCCACGGTAGCATACCTTTTGTTGCAAATTTTGCATTTGTTGTTCCTTCATTATGACATATACCTTAGAACTCGTGGTCCTCCCATATCCAATTGGTTTCGTTGAGTTTAAGTCGCCAAACTTCTTTCTAAGCTCGATTTGAGCTTGGGAAAGGGTTTTCTCTTTACAAAAATTGGTGACATAAACATGGTTGATTTCGGAAGAATAATTGGTGACATAAACATGGTTGATTTGGGAAAGGGTTTTCTCATTTCTTGGTAGGGTCCAGGCACATTTTGAAATTTGCATAGGTCAATGATAAAAGATGGAAGAATAATGGAAGGGATACCTTTGTTTATGCAATCCCAAATAGCATTTGAGATCAATGCGACAATATCTATGGAGTCTTCATCATAAGTGGAGTTGATTAGCTTTGCTTTAGGAAGAGGGATATCCGAAACATGTGAGGATGGCCATATGTTGGAGAGTAGGAAGCTTGCCCATATTTGGGTTTGTTGAGTCATACAAAATTTGAAAATGGGCCTTTACATGTTGAGCTCCAAATCTTCCAAACATAAACTCTTCCTCACATATTCTTCTTCATGGGTTACCCATGTATTCATTGATTACATGCTTGTTGTAGAAAACTTGAGTCCCATTCACCCAAGTGTAACGATTTCTCCTTGCCTGACTTGATGTGATTGAGTTGGCAAAAAATTGTTTGACAACATCCAAAGAAAACATTTTCTTTGGTTGAGCAATTTTTTGCCAACCAAACTTTTCCACTCCAAAATCATAGTCACTCAAGTTGATAATTTTTTCTAAAGTGATAGCATTCTTGAGTGTGATTTCTTTGAATTTTTCCTTAGCATCATTGGAGACAAATTTGGAGTTTTTGTCATCCCTTGTGACTTCCTTTCCTCTCCTTGATGAAATCCTGAAATTCCTAAGAAAAGTTCACAACACAAAAGAAAAACTCCAAAAAAGTTAGAACATAAAAATGTGCATAGGTTTTTCATGAATTAAACCTCTTACATATTTTATTTAAATAAGATTAAATAACAATAAAATAAATTTACAAAAGAAAATAACTAAGAAGGAAAACTTACATGATGAAGGTAAAAAGAAAACTTGAAATGTTGAGAGAAATTTTGTGTGTGTTTAAGATGAGTTTGCAAATTTTGCCTTGATGCTTTGTGTTTCAAGAATGGGTGTTTATGTAGGAGTTGGAAGTCCCTGGTCAAGTTCTTTGGTCAAGGTATTTCGATCAAAAATTTAAGAAAAACTCCTCTTTTGAGGAATTTTCGGTTCTAAGGCACATGGCCTGGCAGACCTGCGCTGAGCGCATGGTCCTCCACGCTGAGCGGTGGGTCAGTGGTCCAGGATTGACCGAGTAATGAGCCTTGACCAAGACTTTGACTATGTTTTGGGGCCCCTTTTGAATTTTTCATTTTTGTGTATTTGGCTCATTAACCCATTTTGAAAATAAAACTTTTCTCTTGTAAAAAAAATTATTTTCCGAGTTTTGATCCCTAATTTTTTTTTTCCTTTTAAGAAAAAAAAAAGAAAGAAGTTAATACTCACAAAAAAAATAGAATAAGGACAAAATGTAGAAAGGGAAATAACATATTATATATCAAAATATACTAGGTTGCCTCCAAGCAAGCGCTTCTTTAATGTCATTAGCTTGACATCAATTACCAACAAATTTTATTCCTTCTACTGCCCCGATGGTCCGGATTCACCCCTCAGGATTGCATGGCCATGTTCTCTAGGGTTCACTTCTGTGTTAGCTGAAAATGTTAATTTTTGATTTTCAGCTAATTGCTTGGCCAGCTGCCCAATTTGTATTTCCATATTCCTTAGAGAAGCATCAGTATTTTTCTGATTCGACATGGTCATTTGCATAAACTGGTTCAAAGTATCTTCCAGTTTGATGCTTTTATCCTGAGTTGGATACTGAAACTGATTATTCCGGGGGTAGAAGGTTTGTTTTTGAGGAAGATCTTGCTTGCAAGGTTGATTTTTTTGAAATTCATTATTACCCCCTTAAGGGTAATTACTTTGAAAAGTTTGCCTTGGAGGATTCCCAACAAAATGCACTTCCTCATTCTGGCAGATATTGGCATCATGATCCTCATTGCAAATGTCACACCTATAAATCTGCTTCTTTGAGGTTTCCCGTAACTGTTTTGGTAAATCATTGAGTTTCTGGGTCACCTCTTCTAGTTGTTGTTGAAGCAGTTTATGTTGGCCCAAAACTGCATCAGCTGTGTTCAGTTCAAGAATTCCACCTTGTCTAGGTGGTGGCCTTCGTTGGTGTTGACTTTCTGATCGTTTAATGTCATGGATTCGATAATGTCAATTTGTTCCTGTGGAGGTTTGGCCATTAATTGTCCGCCTGCAGTTGCATATAAGATCCATTTATGTTGTTGCTGAAGTCCATTGACAAAGATATGAACCTGGGTTTGAACGTCGAATCCATGGTTTGGGCATTTTCTGAGCATAGATTTGAATCTATCCTATGCCTCGCATAGACTTTCCCCAAAAGGCTAGATGAAGGTGGAGATCGTAGTTTTCAAGTCCATAAATTTTCCTTGCGGAAAATATCTGGACATAAATTTTTCTTCCACCAAATTCCAGTTATTCTGAATATGCTGTGGGAGATCGAGGAACCACTCTTTGGCTTTTCCGATTAATATTAACGGAAATAGCCTTAGAAATATGGTCTCAACAGTACCAACCAACTCGTAAAATTTGGTGAGATGGTTGTATGGATCTTCGTGATCTAATCCAACAAAAGGGTTGGCATACATGAGTTGTACTAACCCTGTTTTCATTTCTGTTGGCCTTTGAGAGCCGAAAGGTCTCCTGATTCTTATCATATTCCTGGGGTTGAAGCTAACAAATCCTCCTATGCTGTTTTGATTTTCTGCCATGGACTCATGATTGTCTGCCATTTCTGTTCTGTTTTCTTGGATAATAGTTCTTGCTTTACGTGCCCTCTTTTGTGCTTTTTTCTGTTTCTTGAGTGTTTTCTCTATTTCAAGATCAAGAGAAAATTTAAGTTGTTTATTCCTGTTCATGCACAAAAGGTTCTTCTGTCTATTTTCTAAGAAGAGTTAGTGGATAAATAATATACATAATTCACATTTTTGTACAAAGTCAAAAATAATTTGTACAAAAAAAAAAAAAGTTTATGCACAATTATTTGATGAATGACATATAAATATGAATTGTTCTATTGTTTAAGCAATTCCCCGACAGCGACGCTTATTTGTTGAAAGATTTTATTCGAGTAGATGCAGATGGTCTTTAATATTTATTCAAAAAGTATATAAGGCAAAATGTCATGTACTATTGGATGCATAAAAGCTCCAAAAACTACGAATAGTACTTGTATCTGAATAATAGCAAGGCTTTAAAGATTTGTTGTCTGAATATAGTAACATAGTGCAAAAACAAAAAAATGCATTTGGAATAGATATTCAAGTTTTATAGCAATTAAGTTTTTAAATAGCATGCTCTATAATTAGAAAGACAAGAATGTGTGTCCTCTTACTGAAGAAAATATATTTTCACCATTATTTGCTTTCTGCTTCAATTTTTCAATGTCTTCTTTAAGTTTTCCAAGCTCAATTTTCAATTGTTCAACAAAACTTATTTAACTTTCAACAGATGAAGCTGGCAATTAAGGTGTGGCCAAGGTGGATGGAAAGGTAAGAACGAAGAAAGATTGATGATCTATTGCTACCATTATTTTAAACTATGGTTATGGTCAGTTAATGTGACTTCCCTTGTCCAAGAAAATTCGGGATGAAATTGTTGAAGTAATTTTTTTGTACAACTACAACATTCTCTGAAAAACGTTGAACTATATAAGGTTGGACGGGTTTATTCATCTTGAATAAGGAAACCCAGATGGAGTGCCCTAATTCTTCTGTATCATCGATTCAATATTTCTTGAAAATATTTATTTTAGTGTTTTTACAAAGAATTATTTTGTTGACGTTATCTTCGTGCATTTGGAAATTGGAATGTGGCTACAATTTCCATAGGATAATGATGCTATTTTAAATGGGATAGATTTTTCAGAGGCCTAATGAGAGTGCTTTCTTCTTGGCATGATTTGGAGTTATACTCGCTAAAGTAAGAGAGATGATTTGAAATCAAGTTATCATTGAGATTGCGAATGAATAGTATAATCGTTATTTAGATCTAATTCACATAAAATAATCATCTCTAGTATTAAAGAGATAAGTTAGCATTTTGTTTGTGTATTTAAGAGTAAAAGTGTCATCATATTATATTTAAAGGATAAAAATGTTATATTATCTTATTTTTTTCTTTATTTTTTCTTTGTTATTAATATTACATGTGATAAGTGCACATAGATTGAATAGGTTGTCACTCCTTTATGTGATTGATCAAGTGTATCTGATAAGTGTTTAGTGAGAGTTTGACTTGTCTTCAGAGTTGTATGGTGTACATGTTCTACTTTCATCACTTATTGTCTTGGGTCAATCAAAATATTACATTTTGATTTAAAAATATTTCTTCTATTAATGTGACAATATCTGATTAATTCGGAATAGAAAGTGAGACACCGGGCAGGTGATCTTAGTCCAAAAGTCAAATCTATGAATTGATGATTTAAACCTATATAAATTTAGTCTGGGTCTGATAATTTCTTTGGCAGTCCTTAAGTCATCATGAATTTCTCAGTACCTTCTTTGATGTCATAGATACTAGATATACGAACTCCAAAAAATTTGGACAGTTTAGAGTATTAAAGAGAATGCAGATATCCATATTCAATTAATTTTTAAGTTGGTTCTTAATGTTTCTAATAATCATTCAAATCAAAATGAATATTGGGTATTTTCATAACTCGTAGGAGTTCATTTTAAAGAATCTTATGAGTATTCTATTCTGATGTGTACAGCGTAAGTATTGTTTACTCATTTCATCCCGAAGTGTTCATAGAGTTTATGATTCTAAAATCATACTTCTTATCGTCTCTTTTCTTGAGATCTGTTACTTTCTTGCAACTACATATTAACTACTAGGTTCTTGATATAGAAAGTATGTGAGAGATTCCAATCATTATGGAAAATAAATTGAATAAGTTATCTTAAAATTTCTCCCATTAACAGTTTGCATATTAGATAACTAAAATGTTGCTTAGGTCATAAAGATCCGGACTATATAGGAGGTGTGAAGAAGATCTTTGCTCCTGATGTTGAAAAGGTTTTGATGAAGACACCAACATCACCAAAAAAATATAGGTACTTATGAAGACAAAGAAGAAAAAGAAGAATATTTATGAAGACAAAGAAGATTAAAGCTTCAAGAAAATTAGATTAAGTCTTCATAGGTACTTCTATCCTAAAAACTCTTGAATATACAAAGTAGTAATGCTCAAACTATTTTTAAAGAAAAAGGAAACATTTTAAAAATACTTAAAACATTTTTCAAAAATATGTGTAACAGGTTACTTCATCTAACTAACAAGTTACGTTTGCGAGAAAAAGAGTTATCCAACTTAAAATTGTTCAGAGTAATCTATTACTGCCTTTGAGTAACAAATTACCAGTTTTGAAAATTTTCAGTAACCGATTACCCAAATGGTGTAATCGATTACTCTAATTCATTTTTAAAAGAACAGTGGACAGAGAGTTTGGGAAATCGATTACCCACTATCAGTAATCGATTACTGAGAGTTGTTGCATGAGATTTCAGATTTCAAAATGAAATGTTTTCACTCCAAACAAAATCTCTTCACTTCAAACAACTTCTACACTTTCAGAAAGACACCATGGGTGTTTGGAAAGTCTATATAAAGGCTCTAACTCTCACAACACAAACATACAACAACACACAACTCTTATACAATTTCCAAAAGCTCTTAAACTTATTTTGAAATTATTTTTCTACACTTTCTGCAACTTGCACTCAAACTTCAAAGTTATTTTTCTGAAGTTGCTTAGAAGTGTTTCAAAGTTTTCCAAAGAGCATTATCACTTGGTATACATAAAGAGTTGATTGGATTGCAAGTTATACTACTTTCGCACTTGTAAAGGCAATCTGCCATTGTTGTACATTCTTCAATATTGACAGCGACGCTTATTTGTTGAAAGATTTTATTCGAGTAGATGCAGATGGTCTTTAATATTTATTCAAAAAGTATATAAGGCAAAATGTCATGTACTATTGGATGCATAAAAGCTCCAAAAACTACGAATAGTACTTGTATCTGAATAATAGCAAGGCTTTAAAGATTTGTTGTCTGAATATAGTAACATAGTGCAAAAACAAAAAAATGCATTTGGAATAGATATTCAAGTTTTATAGCAATTAAGTTTTTAAATAGCATGCTCTATAATTAGAAAGACAAGAATGTGTGTCCTCTTACTGAAGAAAATATATTTTCACCATTATTTGCTTTCTGCTTCAATTTTTCAATGTCTTCTTTAAGTTTTCCAAGCTCAATTTTCAATTGTTCAACAAAACTTATTTAACTTTCAACAGATGAAGCTGGCAATTAAGGTGTGGCCAAGGTGGATGGAAAGGTAAGAACGAAGAAAGATTGATGATCTATTGCTACCATTATTTTAAACTATGGTTATGGTCAGTTAATGTGACTTCCCTTGTCCAAGAAAATTCGGGATGAAATTGTTGAAGTAATTTTTTTGTACAACTACAACATTCTCTGAAAAACGTTGAACTATATAAGGTTGGACGGGTTTATTCATCTTGAATAAGGAAACCCAGATGGAGTGCCCTAATTCTTCTGTATCATCGATTCAATATTTCTTGAAAATATTTATTTTAGTGTTTTTACAAAGAATTATTTTGTTGACGTTATCTTCGTGCATTTGGAAATTGGAATGTGGCTACAATTTCCATAGGATAATGATGCTATTTTAAATGGGATAGATTTTTCAGAGGCCTAATGAGAGTGCTTTCTTCTTGGCATGATTTGGAGTTATACTCGCTAAAGTAAGAGAGATGATTTGAAATCAAGTTATCATTGAGATTGCGAATGAATAGTATAATCGTTATTTAGATCTAATTCACATAAAATAATCATCTCTAGTATTAAAGAGATAAGTTAGCATTTTGTTTGTGTATTTAAGAGTAAAAGTGTCATCATATTATATTTAAAGGATAAAAATGTTATATTATCTTATTTTTTTCTTTATTTTTTCTTTGTTATTAATATTACATGTGATAAGTGCACATAGATTGAATAGGTTGTCACTCCTTTATGTGATTGATCAAGTGTATCTGATAAGTGTTTAGTGAGAGTTTGACTTGTCTTCAGAGTTGTATGGTGTACATGTTCTACTTTCATCACTTATTGTCTTGGGTCAATCAAAATATTACATTTTGATTTAAAAATATTTCTTCTATTAATGTGACAATATCTGATTAATTCGGAATAGAAAGTGAGACACCGGGCAGGTGATCTTAGTCCAAAAGTCAAATCTATGAATTGATGATTTAAACCTATATAAATTTAGTCTGGGTCTGATAATTTCTTTGGCAGTCCTTAAGTCATCATGAATTTCTCAGTACCTTCTTTGATGTCATAGATACTAGATATACGAACTCCAAAAAATTTGGACAGTTTAGAGTATTAAAGAGAATGCAGATATCCATATTCAATTAATTTTTAAGTTGGTTCTTAATGTTTCTAATAATCATTCAAATCAAAATGAATATTGGGTATTTTCATAACTCGTAGGAGTTCATTTTAAAGAATCTTATGAGTATTCTATTCTGATGTGTACAGCGTAAGTATTGTTTACTCATTTCATCCCGAAGTGTTCATAGAGTTTATGATTCTAAAATCATACTTCTTATCGTCTCTTTTCTTGAGATCTGTTACTTTCTTGCAACTACATATTAACTACTAGGTTCTTGATATAGAAAGTATGTGAGAGATTCCAATCATTATGGAAAATAAATTGAATAAGTTATCTTAAAATTTCTCCCATTAACAGTTTGCATATTAGATAACTAAAATGTTGCTTAGGTCATAAAGATCCGGACTATATAGGAGGTGTGAAGAAGATCTTTGCTCCTGATGTTGAAAAGGTTTTGATGAAGACACCAACATCACCAAAAAAATATAGGTACTTATGAAGACAAAGAAGAAAAAGAAGAATATTTATGAAGACAAAGAAGATTAAAGCTTCAAGAAAATTAGATTAAGTCTCATAGGTACTTCTATCCTAAAAACTCTTGAATATACAAAGTAGTAATGCTCAAACTATTTTTAAAGAAAAAGGAAACATTTTAAAAATACTTAAAACATTTTTCAAAAATATGTGTAACAGGTTACTTCATCTAACTAACAAGTTACGTTTGCGAGAAAAAGAGTTATCCAACTTAAAATTGTTCAGAGTAATCTATTACTGCCTTTGAGTAACAAATTACCAGTTTTGAAAATTTTCAGTAACCGATTACCCAAATGGTGTAATCGATTACTCTAATTCATTTTTAAAAGAACAGTGGACAGAGAGTTTGGGAAATCGATTACCCACTATCAGTAATCGATTACTGAGAGTTGTTGCATGAGATTTCAGATTTCAAAATGAAATGTTTTCACTCCAAACAAAATCTCAACTCCTACACTTTCAGAAAGGCACCATGGGTGTTTGGAAAGTCTATATAAAGGCTCTAACTCTCACAACACAAACATACAACAACACACAACTCTTATACAATTTCCAAAAGCTCTTAAACTTATTTTGAAATTATTTTTCTACACTTTCTGCAACTTGCACTCAAACTTCAAAGTTATTTTTCTGAAGTTGCTTAGAAGTGTTTCAAAGTTTTCCAAAGAGCATTATCACTTGGTATACATAAAGAGTTGATTGGATTGCAAGTTATACTACTTTCGCACTTGTAAAGGCAATCTGCCATTGTTGTACATTCTTCAATATTATTGCAAAATACTTTCTTTCACGGGGTGTGAAAAGAAAGAGAATTAGAATCACTTAGAAATGTGTTTTCCAAGAGGGAATAAGAATTAGGGAGTGTGTAAGGTACATAGAAATCTCGGGGTGAGATATTATAATTACAACTCATAATTCTTAGTAAAGAAATCTCTTGGGCTGCAAGAGTACTGGACGTAGCATTCGGTGGACTAGAAGGTGAACTAGTATAAAAATCACTATGTATTCTCTTCTCCCTTATCTCTTTCATTTTATCTTGATTATTTTTCTGCATATATTCTCCACTGCACGTTAACTCTTGATTTTGCAGAAAAAGTGGCCATAATTTTTAAGTCAACTAATTCATCACCCTCTTAGTTGCAACCTCGTTCTTACAGGAGGTTCAAATCCAAACCAATCCAAAAAAGAAACTGAAAATCAATCTAAAAAAACCAAAATTGCAAAAACCTGAAATTATTTGGATCATGTTGGTCTGGTTCTTAGAAAACAACTTTATCCAGCTTAGTTTTCATTCCAATTTTAGAAACAAGATTGATCTAGACCAAACTAGTACTAGTTACATGTACACAAAAATGAATATTATTTTCATTTCTAAATCTAATAAAAATTGCAATTTATAACCTAAATGTACATTTTTCTTTTTTTCTTCTTTATTAAAACTGTTATTACTTATTAATTAATGTTTTCTTATTGTTAAATTACACTGGTATGTTACTCATGTTGCTTTTCTGTTGTTTTATTTTTCTTGTTGTCATTTTTATTTTTAGTTTAAATAGATATGGTTAATGTTCAATTAAATATTTGGTATTAGGAATCTTAGAATAAACTTATTAACTTTTTATGTGTGTTTGACACTTTGAAATTTTGTTAGAATTATTAGTTCTTTATTAAAAACTGAATTGAATTAGACAATTTTGGATCAACTTTCTTAATGTAAATTAACTAAATCAAACCACACTAATGTTAAGTCTTACCACTTTGGCAAAGGGAAATCCATATTCCTATTTGTACTTTGCAGCTTTCCAAGTAGTGATGGGCTCGGTGGATTCTCTACTAGGGCTTGAGCTCCAAAGTTCTGGGAACTTCTCCAAACTCCTTGGAATCCTTATCCAAAGTTCAAGACAATATTTTTGCACTTTCATGGCCACCATGCCCATACCCTGTACCTTCCTCGATGATCTTGGTGCTTCTCCGAAGCTCAAAACTCGTCCTCCATCTGCCAAAAAGTCATTTGCACAAGTAGTGACAAATACTTGTGACATCTTTTTGTCTCAACTGCCCCAGCCTTGTGTCAAAGGTGACTCCATTGCTGTGAAAATACCGGAGGATGAGTATCAGGCAGGGCTAAAGCGATGCAAAACTCACCTTCATGGCAGGATCATCTTCTCCAAAGGAGATACTCCAACGAAGTTCCTTGACCTGAAAGCTAAGCTCACTGGTATGTGGAGCATGATAAGTAAATGGAATATGATTTCCCTTGGTAAGGGGTATTATGATTTTTTCATTTTCAATGTTGAAGACATGAGATCTATATGTGCCACGGGTACCTGGAACCTTCGTCGTAGATTCCTGAGGTTATTCTTATGGACGCCTGATTTCAATCCTAGCATTCAGAAGCTCTCACACTCACAATATTGGGTGAAAAATCCTAGGCTTGCCTCACAAATATTGGAGCCCCCGTATCATATTCTCAATAGCAGGGGGGATTGACACTCCAATAGCTTTGGATGAGGCTAATAATAGTAGGGCACTTGGTCACTTTGTAACAATCTTGGTGGACCTTAACCTCAAATCAAAACTGCTCGATCAAATCCTTGTCGAAAGGGAGGGATTTGCTTCTCTTTTTCTACCTGGAGTATGAAAACCTTCCTGATTTGTGCTTAGGATTTCAAACCATTGGCCACTTAACATACAATTGCAGGAAATACTCCAAAAAATATCAAGCATAGGAAGTTTCAAAGCCTCCAAGGAAGCCTACAACAACTTCACAAGCTAAGATTCCTATAAAGGAAAATGATTTGGTGATCAACTTGGAGATTGACAACAGGGAGATTAGGAATTTGGATAACTTGGAGAATATGGTATTGTCACCCTCCAATGGCTCTCAAGCTTCTTCTTCTGAGGAGACTCCATCTAGGGTGGAAAACACAGTTGAGGAAAACACTCCACATCAGGAACAAAGGGAGTCTGAAGACTTCATAGTCCAAGCTAGTGAGGAAATGGTCAATCAAATTGCTCCAAAGGAAACCAGAATAGTTGGAAGACTCTGGGCAGATGATGAAGTGGTGAATGAGGATAATGAAGAGAGCCAATTCTCTCTTGTGCTTTCGAAATCTCAAAAGAAAAGGTTGAAGAAAAAAGAAATGTCTGAGAAAGTGCACTTTATCCGCAAGGGTGGATACCTGAATACCTCTCAATGAAGGTATTGTATTGGAATTGCAAAGGAATTGATAATAATAAAACAAGACTTGTCCTAAAAAAGCTTTGTTTGTCTAATAAACATGATCTCCTGTTCATTGTTGAACCAAAGATCAATATGGATGCAATAAATTCTAGATTTTGGTCTGATTTGAAGCTCAGACACTTTGTAATGAATGATAGGGGGCCCAATCTCCCAAGTATATGGGGATTCTGCTATATGGATTTGAATCCTGAGGTGATTTCTACCTCGAAGCAGTAGTGCTCCTTGTCTATTTTATGGAACAACCACACCTTCTACATAAGTGCCATATATGCTCACACTCACTATCTTCAAAGAAGACTTCTCTGGGAGGAAATTCAGTCTTTAATGCTTACTCATCTGGGCTCTTGGTGCTACATTGGGGACTTCAATGCTGTTCTGGGGTCAAATGAATGTAGGAGTGCAAGGCTGCCTAATAATGTCACTTGTGAGGACTTTCAAAACTTCACTGATAACTCTAGACTATCTCACTTGCCAACAAGGGGGGCTGCTTTCCCTTGGACAACAAGAGGAGAGGGGAGGCCCTAACTGAGAAAAGACTGGATAGATGTTTATGTAATGATTCTTGGATTTCTAATTGGCAAAGGATTAGTTGTTGTACCCTCCCTAGAGTTGCCTCTGATCACCATCCCCTGTTGCTCTGCTCCGAGGTTGTTGACAACTTCATATCGTCCCAATTCAGATTTCACAAAATGTGGCTTAGGCACACAGATTTCAAAAGGTTGGTGGAGGAGTCTTGGAGACATCCTGTCCTTGGTTGTCCTATGTTCATTCTTTTCCAAAAGCTGAAAAATCTGAAGACTCAGCTAAAGGAATGGAATATTAACACTTTTGGTAATGTGCATCTTAGAGTCAAGAATGCTCTAGCTAAGGTGGAGACAATTCAGAGCTGTATTAATGCCTCTGGTCCAGAACCTGATCTATTGGATCAAGATCTTCAGGCTCAGAATCAGTTGTTGGAGGCTCTATCAATTGAGGAGGATTTCTGGAAGGAAAAGTCCAGAATGAATTGGAAAATAAGTGGTGACAGAAACACAAGTTTTTTCCACAAGGTCACTAAGATGAGGCAGGCAACTAAACCAATGTCCATCCTGAAAAAGGGTGATGAGATTCTGACCTCTCAGCAGGATATTAGTAGCCATGAGCTCACTTTTTACATGGACCTATTTGCCTCAAACAATAATTGTGTTCATAATTCCCTCATTCAAAATGTGATCCCTACCTTGGTGAGCAATGAGGATAATGCCATGTTAACTAAGACTCCTACCACAGAGGAGATAAAGCAAGTTGTGTTCTCTATGAATGGGGCGGGACCCCCTAGTCCTGATGGCTTTGGAGGTTCCTTTTTTTCCAAGAGGGAATAAGAATTAGGGAGTGTGTAAGGTACATAGAAATCTCGGGGTGAGATATTATAATTACAACTCATAATTCTTAGTAAAGAAATCTCTTGGGCTGCAAGAGTACTGGACGTAGCATTCGGTGGACTAGAAGGTGAACTAGTATAAAAATCACTATGTATTCTCTTCTCCCTTATCTCTTTCATTTTATCTTGATTATTTTTCTGCATATATTCTCCACTGCACGTTAACTCTTGATTTTGCAGAAAAAGTGGCCATAATTTTTAAGTCAACTAATTCATCACCCTCTTAGTTGCAACCTCGTTCTTACAGGAGGTTCAAATCCAAACCAATCCAAAAAAGAAACTGAAAATCAATCTAAAAAAACCAAAATTGCAAAAACCTGAAATTATTTGGATCATGTTGGTCTGGTTCTTAGAAAACAACTTTATCCAGCTTAGTTTTCATTCCAATTTTAGAAACAAGATTGATCTAGACCAAACTAGTACTAGTTACATGTACACAAAAATGAATATTATTTTCATTTCTAAATCTAATAAAAATTGCAATTTATAACCTAAATGTACATTTTTCTTTTTTTCTTCTTTATTAAAACTGTTATTACTTATTAATTAATGTTTTCTTATTGTTAAATTACACTGGTATGTTACTCATGTTGCTTTTCTGTTGTTTTATTTTTCTTGTTGTCATTTTTATTTTTAGTTTAAATAGATATGGTTAATGTTCAATTAAATATTTGGTATTAGGAATCTTAGAATAAACTTATTAACTTTTTATGTGTGTTTGACACTTTGAAATTTTGTTAGAATTATTAGTTCTTTATTAAAAACTGAATTGAATTAGACAATTTTGGATCAACTTTCTTAATGTAAATTAACTAAATCAAACCACACTAATGTTAAGTCTTACCACTTTGGCAAAGGGAAATCCATATTCCTATTTGTACTTTGCAGCTTTCCAAGTAGTGATGGGCTCGGTGGATTCTCTACTAGGGCTTGAGCTCCAAAGTTCTGGGAACTTCTCCAAACTCCTTGGAATCCTTATCCAAAGTTCAAGACAATATTTTTGCACTTTCATGGCCACCATGCCCATACCCTGTACCTTCCTCGATGATCTTGGTGCTTCTCCGAAGCTCAAAACTCGTCCTCCATCTGCCAAAAAGTCATTTGCACAAGTAGTGACAAATACTTGTGACATCTTTTTGTCTCAACTGCCCCAGCCTTGTGTCAAAGGTGACTCCATTGCTGTGAAAATACCGGAGGATGAGTATCAGGCAGGGCTAAAGCGATGCAAAACTCACCTTCATGGCAGGATCATCTTCTCCAAAGGAGATACTCCAACGAAGTTCCTTGACCTGAAAGCTAAGCTCACTGGTATGTGGAGCATGATAAGTAAATGGAATATGATTTCCCTTGGTAAGGGGTATTATGATTTTTTCATTTTCAATGTTGAAGACATGAGATCTATATGTGCCACGGGTACCTGGAACCTTCGTCGTAGATTCCTGAGGTTATTCTTATGGACGCCTGATTTCAATCCTAGCATTCAGAAGCTCTCACACTCACAATATTGGGTGAAAAATCCTAGGCTTGCCTCACAAATATTGGAGCCCCCGTATCATATTCTCAATAGCAGGGGGGATTGACACTCCAATAGCTTTGGATGAGGCTAATAATAGTAGGGCACTTGGTCACTTTGTAACAATCTTGGTGGACCTTAACCTCAAATCAAAACTGCTCGATCAAATCCTTGTCGAAAGGGAGGGATTTGCTTCTCTTTTTCTACCTGGAGTATGAAAACCTTCCTGATTTGTGCTTAGGATTTCAAACCATTGGCCACTTAACATACAATTGCAGGAAATACTCCAAAAAATATCAAGCATAGGAAGTTTCAAAGCCTCCAAGGAAGCCTACAACAACTTCACAAGCTAAGATTCCTATAAAGGAAAATGATTTGGTGATCAACTTGGAGATTGACAACAGGGAGATTAGGAATTTGGATAACTTGGAGAATATGGTATTGTCACCCTCCAATGGCTCTCAAGCTTCTTCTTCTGAGGAGACTCCATCTAGGGTGGAAAACACAGTTGAGGAAAACACTCCACATCAGGAACAAAGGGAGTCTGAAGACTTCATAGTCCAAGCTAGTGAGGAAATGGTCAATCAAATTGCTCCAAAGGAAACCAGAATAGTTGGAAGACTCTGGGCAGATGATGAAGTGGTGAATGAGGATAATGAAGAGAGCCAATTCTCTCTTGTGCTTTCGAAATCTCAAAAGAAAAGGTTGAAGAAAAAAGAAATGTCTGAGAAAGTGCACTTTATCCGCAAGGGTGGATACCTGAATACCTCTCAATGAAGGTATTGTATTGGAATTGCAAAGGAATTGATAATAATAAAACAAGACTTGTCCTAAAAAAGCTTTGTTTGTCTAATAAACATGATCTCCTGTTCATTGTTGAACCAAAGATCAATATGGATGCAATAAATTCTAGATTTTGGTCTGATTTGAAGCTCAGACACTTTGTAATGAATGATAGGGGGCCCAATCTCCCAAGTATATGGGGATTCTGCTATCTGGATTTGAGACCTGATGTGATTTCTATCTCGGAGCAGCAATGCTCTTTGTCTATTTTATGGAACAACAACACCTTCTATATAAGTGCAGTATATGCTCACACTCACTATCTTCAAAGAAGACTTCTTTGGGAGGAAATTCAGTCTTTAATGCTTATTCATCCGGGCTCTTGGTGTTGCATTGGGGACTTCAATGCTGTTCTGGGATCAAATGAATGTAGGAGTGCTAGGCTGGCTAACAATGTGTCTTGTGAGGATTTCCAAAACTTCACTGATAACTCTAGACTATCTCACTTGCCAACAAGGGGGGCTTCTTTCACTTGGACAAACAAGAGAAGAGGGGAGGCTCTAACTGAGAAAAGACTGGATAGATGTTTATGCAATGATTCTTGGATTTCCAAATGGCAAAGGCTTGGTTGTTGTACCTTCCCTAGAGTTGCCTCTGATCATCATCCCCTTCTGCTCTGCTCTGAGGTTGTTGACAACTTCAGATCCTCCCAATTCAGATTTCACAAAATGTAGCTTAGGCACACAGATTGCAAAAGGTTGGTGGAAGAGTCTTGGAGACATCCTATCCTTGGCTGCCCTATGTTCATCCTATCTCAAAAGCTAAAAAATCTAAAGATTCAACTGAAGGACTGGAATACTAATACTTTTGGTAATGTGCATCTTAGAGTCAAGAATGCTCTTGCTAAGGTGGAGACAATTCAAAGTTGTATCAATGCCTCTGGTCCAGATCCAGACTTATTGGAGCAAGATCTTCAGGCTCAAAATCAGTTGTTGGATGCTTTATCAATTGAGGAGGATTTTTGGAAGGAAAAATCCAGAATGAATTGGAAAAAGGGTGATGAGGTTCTAACTTCTCAGCAAGATATAAGCAGCCATGTTCTCACCTTTTACATGGACCTTTTTGCCTCAAACAATAACTGTGTTCCTAATTCTCTCATTCAAAATGTGATCCCTAGCTTGGTGAGAAATGAGGATAATGTTATGTTAACTGATATTCCTACCATAGAGGAGATAAAGCAAGTTGTGTTCTCTATGAATGGGGAGGGAGCTCCTGGCCCTGATGGTTTTGGAGGTTGCTTTTATCAACATTTTTGGGATATTGTGGGTAAGGATGTGTGTAATTCTGTCTCTCAGTTTTTCTTGTATGGTTGGGTGATGCCTAATATGAACTCCAATTTTATAGTTCCTATTCCTAAATCCTCCGATGCAGACAGGATTGAGGATTATAGACCCATTGCCTTAGCTAACTTCCAATTCAAAATCATATCGAAAGTTCTTGCTGATAAGTTGGCCTCTATTGCTGCTAGGATTGTCTCTCCCCATCAAAGAGGGTTCATCAGAGACAGGAATATTAAGGACTGCATATGCATTGCTTCTGAAGCCATAAATATGCTTGATCACAAAACTTTTGGTGGAAACTTGGCAATCAAACTTGAGATAACTAAAGCTTTTGACACCATGGATTGGGGATTCCTTATAGATACCTTGAAGGCTTTTGGTTTCTCTAAAACTTTTACTAAATGGATATCCAACATTCTGCAATCTGCTAAACTTTTTATCAATGTCAATGGCCAGAGTATGGGGTTTTTTAGCTGTTGCAGAGGTGTGAGGTAGGGTGATCCTCTTTCACCCATCCTTTTCTGTCTGGCTGAAGATTTTCTGAGCAGAGGAATTTCTATGCTTGTGAATGACAATTTGATGAGATCCATTTCTGGACCTAAAAACTTCACTCTTCCTAGTCACATTCTCTATGTTGATGACATTTTAATCTTTTGCAGAGGTGTTAAAAAGGAGCTTGACTTTCTGAATAAGCTGCTCAACACTTACGCTGAAGCTTCAGGTCAGAATATAAATCCTGCAAAGAGCAAATTCTACACAGCTAAGGCAACTCCTAGGAAGATTGCCAATATCGCATATGCTCTTGGTTTCCTCCTTGGATCCCTTCCTTTTAACTACTTGGGAGTCCCTCTATTCAAGGGAAAGCCTAAAAAGGTGCATCTGCAACCCATTGTTGACAAGATTCTTCAGAAATTGGCAAAGTGGAAAGGCCTAGCTTTGTCAATTATGGGAAGGGTTGAGCTGGTCAAGACAGTGATCCAGAGCATGTTAGTTTACAGCTTTCACATATATCATTGGCCTTCTCTATTGATCAAGCATCTTGACTCCTCTATAAGGAACTTCATTTGGTTAGGGGATATTAAGACCAAGAAATTGGTCACTGTTGCCTGGGCTCAAGTTTGCTGCTCTGCTAAAACAGGTGGTTTGGGAATAAAGTCTCTTAAGAAAACGAACCAGGCTGCTCTAATCAAACTTTCTTGGGAGATGAGAACCTCTAACGTAGGTTGGGATATGCTCTTTAGAAGCAGGTTTGGGGATGCTAGTACCCCTCCCCACAGATTCTTTAAGTCATCTGTTTGGCAGGGCATAAAGATGAATTGGCAATCTACTTTTGATAATTCAAGATAGCTAGTTGGTAATGGTCTTCACACCAACTTGTGGACTGATAATTGGTTTGGAGAACCTCTTGTTCAATCTCTTAACATCCCTCAGGTTTGGCACTCTAACCTCAAGGCAATTGTTGCTGATTTTATTCATGACTCCAAATGGATAATCCCAAACTGGTTGGCTAATAGATTCCCTCACATAGCTATTCAAATAGCCAGTACCATATCTTCATCCAGGGATGATAAGCTCATTTGACAAAATTCCATTGATGGCAATCTGTCTCTAAAAGATGCTTATCTTGGCATTATTCCTGCCAACAATCCTCTCAACTGGTGCAAGACAATTTAGTCTGTTGAAATCCCTCCCTCTAAATCCTTCACTACTTGGAGGCTCATCCATGGGAGAATTCCAACTGATGATAACCTTCAAAAGAGAGGCTTCTCATTGGTTTCTCAATGCAACCTTTGCAAAAACAACATGGAAAGTTCTCAACATCTTTTCCTTTTGTGTCCTTTTGTTGCTGCCATGTGGCAATGGCTTGGTAGTCTTTTTGCTATCACCATTGACACCAACTCTATATCTAACATCCTGCTTGCTTGCAATAGAAGCTTCAGCCCCCAACTGAGGCACATTGTTTCTGCTGCCATAGTCCACACAATCAATACCATATGGTATTGCAGAAATCAGGACAGATTCCAGGACACAAGGATCACTTTGCAGAGGGCTATCATTCGGATCAAAGCTTCAATCAACTTATCTTGTAGTTTCTCCACAACAATTGCTCACACTTCTCTGCGAGAATTTGCAATCCTAAGGTCTCTAAACATCAACATCAACTATATAATACTGCTCCTAAAATAGTAGAGGTCAGATGGCTCCCTCCTTTTGGCTCCAAGGTCAAAATAAACTCGGATGGTGCAGCTAAATGTAGTCCTGGTCACTCGGGAGGTGGTGTCATTTTCTGGAACTTCAGGGGTGAGATTCTAGCTTGTTTCACGGATTACTTTGGTGTTCATGATGCCTTATTTGCTGAGCTCAATTCAGCTATGCTGACCATTGATTTTGCTAAAAAGAATGGTTGGAACAACATTTGGCTTGAATGTGACTCATCTTTGGTGGTTGATATTTTCAAAGGGCATGTCATGGTTCCTTGGAGACTTCTAAACAAATGGTTGAGATGTTGCAATACAATTTCAACTATGAATTTCCATATTTCACACATTTATAGGGAGGGAAACACTTGTGCTGACAAACTTGCCAATTTTGGTATCATGTCTAAGAAGTTTTCTCTTTGACATGTAGTTCCAAGCTTTATGACTTATGATTTCTTTAGAAATATGGTTGGAATGCCTAACTATAGATTTCTCTCCATGTAATCTCTTTTCCTTCTTTGAATTTGATCTTCGGGTGCTTTGCCACCTTTGCTTAAAAAAAAGTAGTGATGGGCTCACTCTTCAGCTTTGTCAATGAATATGACAATTCCACACTTAACGTTTATATTATTGAAAAATGGGTCTCTTGTTAGACAAAATTCATTTAAGTTTCTTATTGTTTTAAAACTTTTCTAAAGTATTTGTATTCATGAAATAGATGAAGTTGAATTAGGTATCATGGATTAAGAATGATCAGTCAGTGTTTATTATATTAGTTGTTTGTGTCTTATTGATATGATAAAAGATGTTGGCTTCGTTAGAAACTAATTTTAAGGATAATTAAATCCTTAATGTAGTTTTCATAAAAAAAAATTGGTATAATGCCAATTTAGACATTATATGATCTTATTAGATGCTACCTATGAAATGGCCCTCCCCATTTATATTAATTGTTTTGAATATGTTTTATTTGGTTTGAAGAATGAAATGACAAAAGAGAAGATGGAAAAAAAGATTGTGAGTTGAAAGAAAGAAATAGGAAATAGAGTTGAATTTTAAAGTTGTTTAGGAGAAGAGAAAAAGAGAGAAAGATAAAAGAAAAAATGTAAGTTTCCTTATATATAATTATACCCTTGTAAATAATTACATCCTAAATTTATTTTCTCAATTTTAATTATAAAAATATTCATCGTTTTAAAATGTATAAATAAATTAATATTTATTTAAACTTTGAAATTGAACATTAATTATACTTTTAATATAGTCTAAAAATGTCAAACCATAATGTCACATAAAGAGTAACAATGATTTAAAGTACAGAATCATGTATATATAATCGAAAGATGAAAGAGGAGGAAAAGAAAGACATATATTCATCTCTCTTCTTTTCTTGTTTGGTTAGATAGAAAGTGGGAAGAAATAAATAACATTGTTTTCCTAAGGAGAAAAATTCCCTTAAAATAAATAAAGTATTTTATTGTTGTTTCTTTTTTATTTTACTAATTTATAATTTATTATATGTGCATATATATTTTAATAAACAAAAAAGAATTCAACAAATCAAATATGATTATCATAATAGAGAGTGATATATATAGTAGTGTGGCAAAATTCTCTGTTATTGTACATATACACCTAGAAAGCAATTGAGATTGTATTAAGAGAGACATTTTGATATCATAATAAGAAAGAAATCATAATAGAGGAGCACCAAATTTAGTCAGATCCACCATACTTTTCCTTCTATCTTCTCATCTCTCTTTCTTAACAGATGTGTACTTTCTCTCTATATTTTCTCCATTGCTTTTATTTCTTTTCTCTTTCCCCTAAACCAAATGCAAAGTTTTATTGCAATGGTGAATGTTCACAATACAATATATCTATTATTTGGTGCATTTGTTGGCCTTTGACAATTATATATCTAAGGTGGTTTATTTTTTAGTACGTGATTTGCGAACATATTAGATTATTTACTTCCAAAGCTCATGTTATATTATAATGGCTCGTGAATAAGTGACATAACTTACCATCCCCGAAATCAATTTTTTTTTATCTTTAAGTATAAATTAAAAATTTAGATGCTGATAGATTATGTTGCCAATTAAAAGTAATTTCTTTATTGAAATTAAAACAATATAAGACGAAAATATGAACACAATGAAAAAAAATCAATCTCATAAAATTTTCTCACACATAAGATCATTTGAGCTTTTTTTCTTCTATTGTTTTTTATCACAAAATTATTGTAATTTTTTACGAGTTGATTAAATTGATGTCAAAATTACCAAAAGACAACTAATATATTTTTGATGAGATTAATATTTTGACCAAGTAAGATAATTAGATATTATATATATATATACCACTTAGAAATAGAAAACAATATAATATTTTGAATAATACTTGAAGGTAGTACATATTCTAAGTATTTTCCCTTTGACTTATTCAATGTTAAAGTTTAAAAATATTCTGCGAGCTTTTTTTTTTGAACAATTTATAGTAAATATACAGAGAATTTAATAGCCAATCTCATAACTTTATTATATTATTATATCATAATATTTAATTGGAAATATCTATAACAATTGGACTTCTCACGTTGTAGTTGCTATTTGACCATATCAATGATGAAGTAATAGTTTGTACAGGTAACTTACCACCAGCGACAGTAACAACAAAAGACTTCTTCTCATGAACTGATTTGAATGATAGAGAATTGGGTACCACTGTAATTTTGATTTTTGGATTTGGAAAAATTGTCGCCTTATATGTTGAGTTTGCTAGGCCAACATTTGTGACTGTTCTTTTAAACTTGATGGTAAAAGAAGTTGTTGAATTAACACCAATAGCAAGAGCAGGATAATTTAAATCTCTTACCAAGGATCTATGAGTTGCTTTGGAGCAAGCGTTATCTTTTCCAGAGATTGCTTTAACCTTTTTGTTATCATAACCCAAGTTGCAAAGCATTTGTATATAATCATCCAAGGAAATGTCATAGACAAGTCCGGGATGAGTAGCTGGAATAGGATTGACATGGCCCGATCCATAAGCATATTCACCAACGTGATATTTAGAACCCTTCATAGGTTTTGATGAAGTCATAAGAGCAGATTTGATGGCTGATGGTGACCAATCTAAATGAAATGATTTCACATATGCAGCTATTCCTGTGACATGGGGGCATGACATGGATGTTCCAGATACTATGTTATATTTTACTGATCTTTTATCAAAAGTATCACCTGAAGGAGGAGCAACTGGTGAAAATGAAGCCAAAATATCAACTCCCGGGCCAGTTATATCTGGTTTCATAATTTCTGGAGCAATTTTATTTGGCCCACGAGAAGAAAATTCAGCTACCTTAGGAGCATTAATATCTCTAGTTGTCTCACTCTTTAGTATTTCAGCTTTTGGATTTTTTGTTGAATACGTATACAATTTCAATTGTTCATACTCATTGGGCTGTAAGAATAGTGAAGGCAGTGCACTGACAAAGGCTGGTGAAACTTTACCTTCATTAGAATAATCCTGAATGATTGAACCTATTGGTTGCGCATCTTCATAATTTGGATCTGAAATTTCATCACATATAACTATCTTTCCTTTTACTAAACTCCTATCTAAATAGTTGCATTCATTAGAATCTTGCTGTGGATATTCTCTTGAACCTGCCCTATCATTTTTCTTAGCAATGAGAGCCTTTGTTCCATTTAATGAGAAAGAATTTATAGAAATACCTATAAGTGTTTTTCCATTCCCCAAAATTACCTTGTCAATGAATTTTCGGTCTATTGTACTTGCGGCCACAGTAATCATCCATGGCGCAATACTCGAAACAGAAGCTGGAGAAGGACCACTGTTGCCTGCAGAATTCACTGTGAGTATCCCTTTTGCCATAGCATGAAATGAACCAATCGCGATAGGATCTTCATCGAACGAATTTTGGAAAGAGCCTCCTAGTGAAACTGAAATGATATTTACACCATCAGCTATGGCATCATCGAAAGCAGACATGACAGCAGCACCACTACATCCTGTTTCATCGCATACTTTATATGCAGCGATTCTTGCTGATGGGGCTCCACCTCTTGCGGTGCCTTTTGCAAGTCCATAAAAACTTGCACCAGGAATATGGTTTCCAGCAGCTGTTGATGCTGTATGTGTTCCATGTCCACCAATGTCTCGTGCAGACGTATCTGTATAATATCTTGCACCAATTATTTTCTTATTACAAGTAAAGTTCTCACCACCGGAACAAGCACCCTTCCAATGTTTTGGAATAGGACTAAAACCTTCATCTTTGAAACTATCAGATTCGGGCCATACACCAGTGTCAAGAACTCCAACAACAATATCACTTTCTGTAGCATGGCTTCGTTTGGATGACCTAGTAAGTCCAAGGAAGTCCCATGATCGAGTTGTGTGTAATTCGAGATTTCTGCTTGGAAAAACCGACACAACACCTTCCATGTGAGAAAGCTTTTCCTTTTGCTCATTAGTGAGCATTGCAGCAAACCCATTGAAACTTCTCTTGAAACTATGGATTAAGGAATGCGTTGCATCATTTCCATCGAAAACTTGTTGCAACATGCTTAAATGGTGAGAGGTTGGAGAATATGATGTATTAGGAAGTGAGCCCATATATATAATATGCAGTTTTCGATTATCATTAGTAGCATCGCACTTTGAGAAAAATGTGCATGCCAAGATGAAAAAGACACAAAAAACCAGAGAACTATACTCTGCCATTATTCAAGTTTGATAATTGAGAATGAATAGGTGATGATTAAGAATGAATAATACAAGATATATATAACAATTCATTTTTATTCGTGTATTATGATTATCATTAACTTTCAGAATCTCTATAATTTCTTTGTATATGTTTTGTTTTCTACTTCCTATTCAAGAGTATAAGTTAAAACATTTGAATGATTTGATGTTTAATTCTTTAAATAATTGAAACATATTTCCTTATAAAATTGATTTACTGATTTAATGATATATAATTTATAAATGATCTCCTTCTTTAGACCTCATTTTCCTCGAATCTCTCCTGATTTTTTTTCCAAGTCTTTGATTACTACCATATAATTTTGTTCGGCTTTTTAATAAATAAATTAATCGTATACCATTTTTTAATTTTGTTCGGCTTTTTAACTATAGAATTGGACGTATACCATTTTTTATTGGAATGGAGTCCATATTCATTCCAAATGAAAAAATAATAAGAATCAAATTTACGTTCCCAGTGTATATACAACCAAATGACCAAAAATCTTCAAAATAAATTAAGTGCCTTGTTTAGGTATTTACTTATCAATTAGTTATTTTATTTCTCTTTTCTAGAAAATCTTTGTAGATATATAATAATAACCTTAGCTTAATTTAATTTTTGCAATGTTACGAAGAATAATGTAAGCTATAATTCTATTCAAATATAATTTAGTTTTGATACACTGAATTGTATTTTTCTATTCGGTATATCTCTTGTTTTCAATTATTGTCTTGAGAATTGTATTGATTTATAACAACAATCTCTGAGAATTTTTTCTATTTCCATTTCTTCAAAACATATTTGTTATGATTATTTTTAAAAAAAATACTTCACTCTAAATTTCACATTGCAAATAGTTTTATTCTAAATTTTAATCAAAATAATCAAGCCAGTGATTTATAGGATGTCTTCATATTTTATACTTATATTTTTTCCTAATGAACAATGAATTGTATGTCAACACACTACCAAAAAATATCCTGTTAGCCACGGCTCTAACCGTGGCTAATGTACCACAAAATCGTGGAAAAATACAACAGCCACGGTTACCACTCCCCTAGCAACTACTGGCGTTGCAAATATTTAGCCAGTCATTTTATGATATAGCTACGGCTGGAGAAAGTGTGGTAACATTTCTTTAACCACGATTCCCACCGTGGCTAACGTAAACCATACCCATGACTAATTAATACCTTTATTTTAACCATAATTTAGCTGTGGCTAATTATTTATTCAGTTATTTTCACAAATATTCCTCTCCTAATCCTTTCTAACAATCATTATATTCCATAAACATTAATACTAACAAATTGGACCCAATATCTCAAATTATCATCACCTTCATCTTAAAATAATTCACAAATACATAATCATTAATAAGTTCACATAATATGTATCATTCAAACCAATTGTTGAAACATTCCAAATTTAGTTTAAAAGAGCATTAATATTTCTATAGTAAATGGGTTAATCGATTAAAATCATTTAAAAATGGGTTTTCTAAATATATGGTAAACACCCTATATGATGAATGATCATGCAATCATGATTTTAGAAATGATTAAAACCTTTATTCACAAAATCATGTATGCTAAATGCAAATGCATGAGTGTTACTTATCATATATATATATATATATATATATATAAATGTGTGTGTGTATGGTATGCCTCATTTTATGTGATTTTTATTTTAGACTCTGGGAGACACTTCCATCTTGGATTTACCTACCGTAAGACTCAATACTAGGCAATCATCTTAGGACTCTAAAATGTAAAAAGCAATCCTAGGTTCTATAACGTTGACATTGAGTTCTTGGTATGTTGTTTATTGAGATGTCCAAGTCTTCAAGCTTCCGTATAAGACCTTGTCTTCAAGCTTCCGTATAAGACCTTGTTTTCATCAAAACTCTGTAGGTTGGTTATAATGGCATCCTTTGACTATTTGCCATTTCAAAATGAGGATCACATATCCTCATTCTTGTCCCATTTTATGTCTCTACTTAATTAGAAAGTTTCATTTAATTAAAAAGCTCATAAAAACATAAATTAATATTTTTATATTATTTTGTGATATTTAATTGACTAGGGACATGGAACTCGTGTCCAAGAAGTATGAGTATTATAGAATCAATCATGTAGACATATATTTACTACATAAGAAACGTAGAGTGACATACCTTGCACTTCATAGCTCCGGCCTTTGTGATTCGAAGTTACATGTGATAAGTGTCACATAGATTGAATAGGTTGTCACTCCTTTATGTGATTGATCAAGTGTATCTGACAAGTGTTTAGTGAGAATTTGACTTGTCTTCAGAGTTGCATGTTGTACATGTTCTACTTTCATCAAAAGTTAATGACAGTGATCATCTATCTTAAATGGTGTCTCATTTCTTGTCTTGAGCCAATCAAAATGTTACTTTTTTATTTTAAAACTTTTTCAATCTTTGGGATAGGAAATGAGACACCAGTTATGTAGGTGATCTCAGTCCAAAAGTCAAATCTATGAATTGATGATTTAAACCTATAAGAATTTAGTCTGGAGATGATAACTTCTTTGGCAGTCCTTAAGTCGTCATGAATTTCTTAGGAATACCTTCTTTGATGTCATAGATACTAGAGATATAAACTTCAAAAAATTTGGACAGTTTACAGTTATAAAGAGAATGCAATTATCCATATTCAATTAATTTTTAAGTTGGTTCTTAGTGTTGCTAATAATCATTCAAATCAAAATGAATATTGGGTATTTTCATAACTCGTAAAAGTTCATTTTAAAGAATCTTATGTGTCTTCTTTTCTGATGTGTAAAGAGTAAGTATTGTTGACTCATGTCATACAGAAGTGTTCACATAGTCTATGATTCAAAAATCACACTTCTAATCGTCTCTTTTCTTGAGATCTGCTTCTTTCTTGAGATCTGCTCTTTTCTTGCAACTACATATTAACTACTATGTTCTTGATATAGAAAGTATGTGAGTGATTCCAATCACTATGGAAAATAAATTAAATAGCTTATCTTAAAATTTCTCCCATTAAACTTTTCATATTAGAGAACTAAAATGTTACTTAGGTCTTATAGACTAACTATATAGGAGGTTCAAATCCAAAACGATCCAAAAAAGAAACTAAATCAATCTAAAAAAACCAAAATTGCAAAAGAAAAATGAAATTATTTAAATCGTGTTGCTCTGGTTCTTAGAAAACTACTTTGTCCAACTCAATTTTTGGTTCCAATTTTAGAAATAAGATTGACAGCGACCAATCTAGTACTAATTACATGTATACAAAAATGATTATTATTTTCATTTCTGAATCTAATAAAAATTGCAATTGATAACCTAAATGTACATTTTTCTTTTTTATTTTGATTGTTAAAACTGTTATTACTTATTAGTTAATATTTTCTTATTGTAAATTATACTGGTATGTTACCCATGTTGCTTTAATGTTGTTTTATTTTTCTAGTTGTGATTTTATTTTTAGTTTAAATAGATATGGTTAATGTTCAATTAAATATTTGTGTGTATCACACTTGGTATTAGGAATCTTAGAATAAACTTATTGACTTTTTATGTATGTTTGACACTTTGAAATTTTGTTAGAATTATTAGTTTTTTATTAAAAACTGAATCAAATTAGACAATTTTAGATCAAATAAATGTGTTAATGTAAATTAACTAAATCAAACTGGACTACATGTTAAGTCTTGCCACTTTGGCTGACAAAGGGAAATCAATATTCCTATTTGTACTTTGCAGCTTTCCAAGTAGTGATGGGCTCACTCTTCAGCTTTGTCAATGAATATGACAATTCTACGCTTAACGTTTATATTATTAAAAAATGGGTCTCTTGTTAGACAAAATTCATTTAAGTTTCTTATTATTTTAAAACATTTCTAAAGTATTTGTATTCATGAAATAGATGAAGTTGAATTAGGTATCATGAATACAAAAAAGAAAACATATATTCTGATACACACTTGTGTACATTTCATGGCTGATTTCAGTGTGGATAATTATTATAAGTCATATAATTGGTTTTTTTTTAAACAAAGGTGCTAACACACACCCAAAAGATTAAATAAAAAGTGATTACAAAAGGACACCATAAAGCTTACAAGTTGCGGAACCGATAATTAGGAAGCAAATTCCTATTCCTATAAAATTCATCATACAAAACAATCGGCATGCTATTCCACCAAGAGTCAATTTTGGAATTAACTCGGAAGGTGGCTAGGTTATCAGCACAAGCATTCCCTTGTCTGAAAATATGACTAACCATAAATTGCATGGAGTTTAGAAGTTGTATGCACTTTTTCATGAGATTGCTTAGCCGCCAAGGAACTGCCTTGGAACCCTGGAATATGTCCACCACCACTTTTGAATCACACTCCAACCAAATAGACCTCCAGCCTTTATAATGAGCTAGTGTTACAACCATTATTGCTCCTAGCAACTCCGCATAGATTG
The DNA here is from genome assembly GCF_001865875.1 of Lupinus angustifolius. Classification (NCBI taxonomy): domain Eukaryota; kingdom Viridiplantae; phylum Streptophyta; class Magnoliopsida; order Fabales; family Fabaceae; genus Lupinus; species Lupinus angustifolius. The sequence continues at coordinate 92,914 of NW_017727896.1, forward strand.
AGTTCTGGATGCTGAAATAGGAAGCAAAGCATCCCATGAAGTCCCC
>NW_017727896.1:93059-94008 GCF_001865875.1 Lupinus angustifolius
TCGCCCTCCAGCATGATCTGGACACCCATGGGCTGCGCCATCCGAGTTGGCTTTCACCCAACCAAAAGAAGGAGTCTTCCATAGGACCTCTAAGACATTTGGAGCCTTGCTATAATTGCCTTTTATTCCGAAAGCTCTTAGCAAGTTGAACTCTGTCATAGAGTTCTTTGCATACAGCTTGCTACAATTTCCAGTGAAGGCAGTGTCAACTTTAATTTTTGTCATGGCTTGGTTGAGAGAGATATATCAATATCATTAAATCTAGCTTGGTTTCTACATAACCAAATTGTAGAGATGGCATTAATAATGCAAGCAATTATCACTTCCTTTCCCAAAGGACTAAAGGAATCCGAGAAAATGAGGAGATTGGCTATAGAGGAAGAGTCGAGGCTACACCCAAGTTGAGCCTTAAGCCCCCTCCAGATTGCCCTAGCAAAACTACACATGAAGAAGATATGCTTAGATGACTCCTCATTCTCCTTGCAGAGGGAACAAATTGATCCCAAAGCTAAGCCTCTAGCCTTTAAGTGTTCATTAGTAGGCATTTTATTATAGAATAATCTCCAAGTGACAAAAGATTTTGAGGGAGGGATTGCAGTAGACCAAATACCCTTGCACCAATTTTGCTGAGAAAGCTAGTGGTTTGGTGAAAAGATAAGCCTCTTTCATGGAGAGAATTCCATCAGCAGAATGAATCCAAGCCAGTTTGTCAGTTTGATTGTTATGAGGAATTGACAAACTAGTTATAGAGTTGCACACCAGAGGATGGGACCTAGCTAGCCAAGAAGGAATTATCCAAGAAGACTCATGAATGAAATCAACCACCCTAGCCATTAGAGATGAGGAGGTGTGATCAGGGATGTTAAGGTATTCCACCAGGGGATATCCAATCCAATTATCCATCCAGTAATTGATTTCTTTGCCATTCCCAACTAACCAAATAGAATTA
>NW_017727896.1:94108-94704 GCF_001865875.1 Lupinus angustifolius
ATGAGGATGGGGATGAGGATGAGGAAGAGGATAGGATGAGGATAAGGATGAAGATAGGATGAGGAACAGGATGAGGATGAAGAGGAGGGTAGGATGAGGATGGGGATGAGCATGAGGATGAGGATAGGATGAGGAAGAAGATAACGACGAGGATAGGATGAGGATGAGGACATGGAGGATGAGGATTAGGAAGAGGATAGGATGAGAATGAGGAAGAGGATGAGGATGAAGAGGAGGGTAGGATGAGGATGGGGATGAGGATAGGATGAGGAATTGGAGGAGGAGGATGAGGATAGGATGAGGATGAGGATGTGGAGGAGGATAGGATGAGGGTAGCAAGAGGATGAGGATAGGATGAGGAATTGGAGGAGGAGGAGGAGGAGGAGATTAGGATTAGGATGAGGATGAGGATAGGATGAGGATGAGGACAAATATAGGAGGAGGAAGAGGATAAGGATGAAGTGGATGGTAGGATGAGGATGAGGATGAGGATGCGGATGAGGATAGGATGAGGACGAGGATATGATGAGGACGAGGATAGGATGAGGATTAGGATAGGATGAGGGTGAGGACGAAGATGAGGATGAGCATGAGGA
>NW_017727896.1:94804-95249 GCF_001865875.1 Lupinus angustifolius
AGGATGAGGATGAGGACAAAGATAGGATGAGGAAGAGGATGAGGATGAGGATGTGGATGAGGATAGGATGAGGATGAGGACAAAGATAGGATGTGGAAGAGGATGAGGATGAAGAGAAGGGTAGGAGGAGGATGGGGATGAGGATGAGGAGGAGGACGAGGAGGATGAGGTGTAGGATGAGGATAGGATGAGGATGAGGTTGAGGATGAGGATGAGGATAGGATGAGGTCGTGGAGGAAGATAGGATGAGGATGAGAATGAGGAGGAGGATGGGGATAGGATGAGGATGAGGTTGAGGATAGGATGAGGACGAGGATAGGATGAGGATAGGATGAGGATGAGGATGAGCATGAGGAGGAGGATAGGATGAGGATGTGGATAGGATAAGGGTGAGGACGAAGATGAGGATGAGAATGAGGATAAGGATGAGGATGAGGATGAGGAT
>NW_017727896.1:95349-96258 GCF_001865875.1 Lupinus angustifolius
TTAGGATAGGATGAGGATGGGAATGAGGATGGGGAAGAGGACGAGGATGGGGATGAGGATGGGGAGGAGGATAGGATGAGGATGGGAATGAGGATGGGGATGAGGATGGGGAGGAGGATAGGATGAGGATGAGATTGATGATAGGATGAGGATGGGAATGAGGATGGGGATGAGGATGGGGAGGAGGATGAGGATGAGGAGGAGGATAAGATGAGGATGAGGAGGAGGATAAGATGAGGATGAGGAGGAGGATAAGATGAGGATGAGGAGGAGGATAAGATGAGGATGAGGAGGAGGATAAGATGAGGATGAGGAGGAGGATAAGATGAGGATGAGGAGGAGGATAAGATGAGGATGAGGAGGAGGATAAGATGAGGATGAGGAGGAGGATAAGATGAGGATGAGGAGGAGGATAGGATGAGGATGGGGACGAAGATAAGATGAGGATGAAGAGGAGGGTAGGATGAGGATGAGGATATGATGAGGAGGAAGGGGAGGGGGAGGATGAGGATGAGGATAGGATGAGGATGAGGATGGGGATGAGGATGATGATGAGGATAATATGAGGATGAGGAGGAGGATAGGATGAGGATGAGGATGAGGAGGAGGAGGAGGATGAGGATGAGAATAGGAGGAGAATAGGATGAGGATGAGGATGAGGATAGGATGAGGGTGAGGACGAAGATGGGATGAGGAAGAGGATGAGGACGAAGATCGGATGAGGAAGACGATAGGATGAGGATGAGGATTAGGACTAGGATAGGACGAGGATGAGGAGGAGGATGGGATCAGGATATGGATGAGGATGAGGATGAGGACGAGGATAGGATACGGAAGAGGATGAAGATAGGATGAGGATAGGATGAGGATGAGGATGAGGATGACGAGGAGGATAGGATGAGGATGAGG
>NW_017727897.1:0-245 GCF_001865875.1 Lupinus angustifolius
TTTTATGTGGCAAGTTTTCTTGTATGCTAAGAATGTATGTGAGTTGTGAATAATAGTCCCACATAGGTTAATTTTAAAAAACAATCTCGTTTTATTGGTAAAAAGGAAATGACTTCTAAGCGATTGAATCTTCAAACTATCTTAAACTTCAGCCAATGACTTATTTTCGGCCAAGTTTTTCCTTGCTTAATTTTTTTATTTGGTTTCTCTGTTGCTCCTTGGTGGTTTATTTTGTATAGAAAAAT
>NW_017727897.1:345-2320 GCF_001865875.1 Lupinus angustifolius
AAATTAAAAAGGGTGTACTATAATATCAAGTAATATAAAATGAATTAAGAATTTAATTATTTTAAAATTTTAATTTAAAATTTGTCAATATTGTATAAATTGTATCGTTTAACTTTATTAAATTGTATAAGTTTACTGAAAAAAGATGTCTAGATTCATTTAGTTTATTGTTTTATATATACTTCATTTGATTTATATTATTCAAGAAAGTGGAATAATAGAATATATCTCTTGTACTAGGCTTTATCATCGACTAGGAATTCTATCTTGATGCATTTGTTACACAGTGTAGTGGTGTTACAACTATTGGTTTTCAACTCAGGCACAATAAGGTAAAATGTGGAACCATTGTTCTAGTAAGTTTAATCATCTACAAAATTTAAGTGTAATTATGTATAAAAATGAATAAAACTCTCATTTCAGCCCCTCAATTTTTGATGTTAGTAACTTAGTTCCTAATAAATATAAATTACCATTTTGGTCCAATTCTTTTTCAAAACAGAACCACATCAACCCTTCATTCTTCACCCGTTTGTTAACGTTAATGGAGTTGATCAAGTGGCACGTTAAGTGCTGACATGACCACATGTGGTGATTCCATGCTCAAAAGTTATCTTACTCCTACATATCCCTATATCTAATAGAGAAATCAAGACTACATAGTTCCGGTTTGAAAATGATTAGATTAGTTCGGTTGACTTTTGTTGATATGGAAAATATCGATGAATTTAGTGGAGTTGATTTTAATTGATTTTGAAATATTTATAATATATCATTGTTTTAATTCAATGGAACTAATAGCTTAGAGACGGTGTCTTCCCATTTTTAGAGAAGTTTGAGACGAATAGAACTATTACCTTACTATAAAAAATCCGCAAAATTCAGTAAGTGATAAGATAGTTTGGAATTATTTTATATGAAATTAATAGCTTTGAGGAGTAGACCTTTTTCCCATTTTCAGTGAAAATAGAGATGACTCGAATCATGACCTTACTATAAAATTCCATAAAATTCATTTAGGAGATAAAATCATGTTTAATTATTTTTTTATATGGAACTAATAACTTAGAGGTAGTATTGGTCGCAAACCTTCTTCCCATAAAATCTGTTATTTAGTCACACTTTGTAACATTATAAGTAATGATAATTAGGACTCATGTTAGTTTTGTGGCCTATTGTTATTTCCTAATGAGTTTGCAAACATAAATAAATAAACAAATCAATAAATTAATATAAAGTTGAGAAAATAACAAACTTGATGGTGTAGGTCGTGAGGAAGCTAAAGCAAACATGGCTTTTGTGAGGTGCAAAGATTTGGACAAAGAGGTATGTAGGGCCTTCTAGGTGACTTGCTAAAAAACTTATGTGTAGTTGCTGGACTTTTTAGCAACATGCGAATGAGTTCTTTAATTGTATGAGCCAGCGAAACACACAACTCCTTTAGCAGTGGGTAACATCTTCTACATCTTAGTCGTAAACCTCGTCCATATCTTTGCCTGATGGAGATAGTGACATTGCTTTGCATCAGTGGAATGAAACACACGAGATATCCACCAAAAGTCTGGTTCATATGCATAAATTGTGGCCCCATGTTCGGAAAAGAGAACATTTTGGGGATGACCCATGTTTTGTTGTGCATGGCTTACTCGTGAAGCAGTGGTGGCTATAGTGATTGTTGGCTTTGTTATTGGTATGGAAAGTGGTGTCCGAAACTCGTCCTTTGTTGGCATGAATGAAGTGACGTTTTAAGGTTTTTTTTGTTTAGTAAAGTAAGAGTCAAAGTTTATGAAGGTAGTATAAAAAGGGGTTGAGGCAATGGAACAAGCACAAGATTTAAGGTGAGCAAGACAAATACTTGAAAAGAAATTGGTAAGAAGGAAAATTAAGATGAGAATTGAGAATAGGAAAGAGACTCCATTCTATGATACCATGGGATGTAACAATATCAAGAGGAATATTTCATTTGATCCATTTT
>NW_017727897.1:2420-4185 GCF_001865875.1 Lupinus angustifolius
TTGTTAAGTGTTTGAGACAAGTAATTTTATGACTTGAAATCAATTTTTAGGTGATCAATCTAAAAAGAGCATTAAGAATTTCTCAAACAAGTAAAATTAATCAAAGCACCAACTTGAATGATTAAAATTCAAATCTTTTAGAATATAAGAAGAACTAGAAATACATAACCATATTCAAAAGCAATTTTTAGGAGCATGAGCCATCCATCCAAGGATTGGATGCTTTGAGTTCCAAATGAGGTTTCAAAATTGATTTTTGCATCTCATTTGAGTTCCTATTGAATTATCAACTAAAATTACAAAACTTACTTAAATAAAGTTCCTAAGAGTTAAGAACAAGAAGAGAGAACTTCAGAGAAGAATATCTACAATTTTCATGTTAAGGGAGGGCTACACATGAATTTTATATCACGAGATCAAGAGTCCTATGTACTAGAATTCTACAATTACATGGACCAATTCTTCTTCCCTATATAATGTTTAACCATTACAATATTTTGATTTGAATTGAACATATAGTTGGATCAAATTATTATTGGCCCACGTCTTAAATCGAAGAGAGAATTTCCAAAGTCTTTCCTAAAACTCAGTGCATGTAGGTCTTAGAAAACTAGATATTTTACGCAATACAACCAATCACTCCCCCCTATAATTCCTCAGTCATCCATTTCATTTAGAAACATGTTCCCCATAACATGAAAAACCTCCTCCACTATAGTTGATCAAGCTATGTTGTTCCACTCCATAGCCCTTCCCTTTTTTTTTCTTCTACATAAAATAAATAGCTTAGGACTATTATGTCCTGCAATGTGTGCATCAATGTGTTCTAAGGACTAGTAGGTGGTGCAATGTGTGCATCTTAATTAGATTCATCATGAAACATTTTAAAATTACCACAAAATGATCGACTCATATGTTCATGTGTGTTTAAATGTAGTCGTACATTTCATACCATTGGATTCCATAATGATATTTATAACTTCATCCTCCTACAAATAAATATCATCCACGTGAAGAATATTTCGAGATTCTTGAAGCTTCCAATTTTTTATTAACTCAAAACTAAGATTTATATTCTTCTTTACAATGAGTAACGAATTGCAATTTTAATTTTATACAATATTCAGTTAAGCTATTATGGACTAATATTAAACTTAGGATTTTTATTCTCAAGATTCAAAATTATTAATAACCTCCCACCTATTGATGATGAAACTTTGAAATTTTTAAGTTTTATGTGGCAAGTTTTCTTGTATGCTAAGAATGTATGTGAGTTGTGAATAATAGTCCCACATAGGTTATTTTTTTAAAAAAAAATCTCATTTTATTGGTATAAAAGGAAATGACTTCTAAGCGATTGAATCTTCAAACTATCTTAAACTTCAGCCAATGACTTATTTTCGGCCAAGTTTTTCCTTGCTTAATTTTTTTATTTGGTTTCTCTGCTGCTCCTTGGTGGTTTATTTTGTATAGAAAAATATACAAGTTCAATAATAATCTAGGTAACTATATCCCATCATTTCTTCATATTTCTACCATTTCTTTATTTAAATGACTTACTATATTGGGATATATTTTCTTTTTTACTCTATTTTATATGTGAACTTAATATTTATCTGAAATTGTTTATTTCATAGGTTACNTTTTTATTTGGTTTCTCTGTTGCTCCTTGGTGGTTTATTTTGTATAGAAAAATATACAAGTTCAATAATAAGCTAGGTAACTATATCCCATCATTTCTTCTTATTTCTACCATTTCTTTATT
>NW_017727897.1:4285-5256 GCF_001865875.1 Lupinus angustifolius
ATGAAATTTGTCAATATTGTATAAATTGTATCGTTTAACTTTATTAAATTGTATAAGTTTATTGAAAAAAGATGTCTAGATTCATTTAGTTTATTGTTTTATATATACTTCATTTAATTTATATTATTCAAGAAAGTGGAATAATAGAATATATCTTTTGTACTAGGCTTTATCATCAACTAGGAATTCTATCTTGATGCATTTGTTACACAGTGTAGTGGTGTTACAACTATTGGTTTTCAACTCAGGCACATTAAGGTAAAATGTGGAACCATTGTTCTAGAAAGTTTAATCATCTACAAAATTTAAGTGTAATTATATATAAAAATGAATAAAACTCTCATTTCAGCCCCTCAATTTTTGATGTTAGTAACTTAGTTCCTAATAAATATAAATTACCATTTTGGTCCAATTCTTTTTCAAAACAGAACCACATCAACCCTTCATTCTTCACCCGTTTGTTAACGTTAATGGAGTTGATCAAGTGGCACGTTAAGTGCTGACATGACCACATGTGGTGATTCCATGCTCAAAAGTTATCTTACTCCTACATATCCCTAGATCTAATAGAGAAATCAAGACTACATACTTCCGGTTTGAAAATGATTTGATTAGTTCGAAGTTCTGGTTTGAAAATGATAGATTAGTTCGGTTGACTTTTGTTGATATGGAAAATATCGATGAATTTAGTGGAGTTGATTTTAATTGATTTTGAAATATTTATAATATATCATTGTTTTAATTCAATGGAACTAATAGCTTAGAGACGGTGTCTTCCCATTTTTAGAGAAGTTTGAGACGAATAGAACTATTACCTTATTATAAAAAATCTGCAAAATTCAGTAAGTGATAAGATAGTTTGGAATTATTTTATATGAAATTAATAGCTTTGAGGAGTAGACCTTTTTCCCATTTTCAGTGAAAATAGAGATGACTCGAATCATGACCTTACTATAAAATTCCATAAAATT
>NW_017727897.1:5356-5992 GCF_001865875.1 Lupinus angustifolius
ATAAAGTTGAGAAAATAACAAACTTGATGGTGTAGGTCGTGAGGAAGCTAAAGCAAACATGGCTTTTGTGAGGTGCAAAGATTTGGACAAAGAGGTATGTAGGGCCTTCTAGGTGACTTGCTAAAAAACTTATGTGTAGTTGCTGGACTTTTTAGCAACATGCGAATGAGTTCTTTAATTGTATGAGCCAGCGAAACACACAACTCCTTTAGCAGTGGGTAACATCTTCTACATCTTAGTCGTAAACCTCGTCCATATCTTTGCCTGATGGAGATAGTGACATTGCTTTGCATCAGTGGAATGAAACACACGAGATATCCACCAAAAGTCTGGTTCATATGCATAAATTGTGGCCCCATGTTCGGAAAAGAGAACATTTTGGGGATGACCCATGTTTTGTTGTGAGTGGCTTACCCGTGAAGCAGTGGTGCTATAGTGGTTGTGGGCTTTGTTATTGGTATGGAAAGTGGTGTCCGAAACTCGTCCTTTGTTGGCATGAATGAAGTGACGTTTTAAGGTTTTTTTTGTTTAGTAAAGTAAGAGTCAAAGTTTATGAAGGTAGTATAAAAAGGGGTTGAGGCAATGGAACAAGCACAAGATTTAAGGTGAGCAAGACAAATACTTGAAAAGAAATTG
>NW_017727897.1:6092-6398 GCF_001865875.1 Lupinus angustifolius
TTGTTTGTAACATAGTTAGTCATTTAACCATTATAGCATTAATTTATATGTTGTAAATAATAATATTTATATTAATAAATATATTATGATTACTTTAATATATACAGTGATGGATCTTGATTCAATGTTTAGGGGACACCAATATTTAAATATAATTGATAGTTAAGATTAACTGAGTAATAAAAAAATATGAAGAAATATACATAATTTTTTCAAAGTTTCAAAATAACATATTAATTCTAAATAACAATAATAAAAAATTAAGGATGTTTGAAAAATTTACATTCATTTGAAATGTCTTAAACT
>NW_017727897.1:6498-6840 GCF_001865875.1 Lupinus angustifolius
CAACTCAATCAAGTAAATAATATGCATTTATTTTTCCCATATCGTCAAAGTTGCACTAAATTTAGAGATGCTTGTAAGTTTTTCAAACATAAACGCCTAGTGACATCAATAATAAAATATTGAAATTGACATCTCAAGCTAATCTTATCTTGCTCATTGAAATTCATAAGGTAAGGTTTTTGCATAAAGAAACACGTTATCTATTTTAAATGATTTATAAAAATTCTTACGATCTTCAAATTTTTGCGTTAAAGTTTGACAAAGATAATATTTTATCCTTGTAATTTAGTTTATACATATAAAATCCTTAAAAGAAATATCAACATCTACATATATAAGATA
>NW_017727897.1:6940-7146 GCF_001865875.1 Lupinus angustifolius
GTAGATGAGAATTTTCTTGAAGAAAACATTTGGGTGTAGCTAAAAGTAAAACAATTATAGTTTAATTAAATAATATGACTATTATAATAAATAATATGACTGTTATAATAAATAATATGATTGTAAAGTATTAGCTAATCATTGTAAAGTATTAGCTAATCATTGTATCACCATACCAAAAATATGACTGTTATAATAAATAATAT
>NW_017727897.1:7246-7587 GCF_001865875.1 Lupinus angustifolius
TCATTTCCTATCAAGACAACGCAAAACTTTATTAGCTAATTCACCTCTAGCAAATGATTTGTCGAGAGCAACGAAATGGTTAACAATATGAGTGAATCGCTTTTGCATATCACATATTGATTCGCTTGGTAACATGCGAAACAACTCATATTCGTGGGTCAGGCGTTCAATCTTGCGCGCTTGACTTCGCTAGTGCCTTCGTGAGTCACTTGTAAAGTGTCCCACATTTCTTTCGCATTATGGCACTGCGAGACCCTAAAGAATTCATCATATGATAGGGCCGATGTGATGATGTTTTTGGCGCGCAGGTTATGCTAGACCTTCTTGTGCTCATCATCGGT
>NW_017727897.1:7687-9236 GCF_001865875.1 Lupinus angustifolius
TTGTCGAGGATTTCTAGATCAAATTCCTGCAAAAGTAACATCCACTTTTTCAGTTGTAGCGTAATTAATTTTAGCTTCATTTAGAACTTTGCTAGCATAGTGTATTGTATGAAATACCCATACTCGTCGCTGTCCTAGAACTGCACCAAGTGCATAATCGCTCACATCACACATTAGTTCAAATGGCGATTTCCAGTTAGGTGCAGTAATGACAGGAGCAGTTACCAAGCACGATTTTAACTATTTAAATGCTTCTAAGAAGGAATTATTGAAGTTAAATGCAGAATCTTTTAAGAGCAAGTTGCATACAGGCTTAGCTATTTTGAAGAAGTCCTTGATAAATCTACGATAGAAACCAGCGTGACTGAGGAAGCTTCTGATTCCTTTAATATTTGTTGGTGGAGGTAGCTTCTCGATCACTTCAATTTTAGCTTTATCAACTTCTAATCCTTTAGCTGATATTTTATGTCCCAATACAACTCCTTCAGTAACCATGAAATGGCATTTCTCCCAATTCAAAACCAAATTAGTCTTTTCACATCTTGCCAAAACTGTCTCCAAATTTGGTAAACAATTTTCGAACGAGTCTCCGAATACCGAAAAATCGTCCATAAAGTCCTCGATGCATTTCTCCACTAAATCAGCGAAGATTGCCAGCATGCTTTTGAAAAGTTGCTGGAGCATTACATAATCCAAACGACATTTTTATGTATGCATAAACGTCGAATGGACATGTAAATGCTGCCTTTTCTTGGTCTAATTGGTCTACATCAATTTGGTTGTATCTGCAATACCCATCTAGGAAACAGTAGAAGGCTTTTCCAGCTAATCTCTCCAACATTTGATCCATGAAGGGTATAGGAAAGTAGTCTTTTCCTGTGGCGGTGTTGAGTTTGCGGTTATCAATGCAGACTCTCCAACCAGTAAGAGCTCTGGTTGGAATGAGTTAATTGTTTTCATTCCGGATCACCGTTATCCCTCCTTTTTTTCGGCACCACTTGGACTGGACATACCCATTTGCTATCTGAAATTGGGTAAATCATGCCAACCTCTAACATCTTTACTATCTCTTTCCTTACTACTTCCTTCAAGGCTGGATTGAGTCTTCTTTGTGGCTGAGCACATGGTTTGTAATCATCTTCCATCATGATTTTATGCATGCAATATGATGGACTGATGCCTTTGAGGTCTTTCAAGGTCCACCCTAGTGCTGCTTGATGCTTTTCTAAGACTTGTATAAGCTTTTCCTCTTCTGATTTGGACAACTCACTATCGATTATAACTGCATTGTTGGTGTTCCCATTTAAAAAGACATTATAAATGGGGTGGCAATTCTTTTAGTTCCAAATCTGATTCTTTTTCGTCTGGTCAATTTGGATTTTGGTGGAGGAGTAATTCATCAGAAAAATGGCTGATAATTTCTTCTTCCACTTTTCTTCTTCCATCTCTGAAAAATTATCAGGTTGGGGTTGCTCTGCACAAATTTCTTCAATGACATCTAGTTCCAGACATTGCCCTTTATCCTTCGGATGATGCATGGCATGGAAAA
>NW_017727897.1:9336-11483 GCF_001865875.1 Lupinus angustifolius
TTTAATTATGTCGACGACAGCAAAATCAACAGGGATTAAGAATTTGTCCACTTTGACCAGGACATCCTCTGCAACTCCTTCAGGGTATTTTATGGATCTATCTGCTAGTTGCAGGGACATCCTTGTAGGCTTTAGTTGAATTCCTCCAATTCTCTTCATCATGGACAGTGGCATCTAGCTTACACTTGCGTCGAGATCGACCAAAGCTTTGCCTACAGACACATTTCCAATATTAACTGGAATGGTCACGCTGCCTGGATCTTTAGATTAGTGAGGAATGCTTCTTTCAAGAATTCCACTACAGGTGGCATTAAGTGAAACAACTTCTTTTTCTTGATAGCTCCGCTTCTTGGTTAGCTGTTCCTTCATGAATTTGGAGTAAATAGGCATCTGCTCCAAAGCCTCAGTAAAAGGAATGTTGATTTGAAAAGTCTTAAATATTTCCATGAATCTTGTGAACTGCTCATCTTTTTTGGCTTTTAACGGAGCTATTAGGTATGGTATTTTTTTTATGAACTAGTGTGTTTGGCTTTTCTTCTCTTCTTTCCTCACTAGCCTCTTTTTCTTTTTCTTTTTCTAATTTTTATTTTTTCTTCTTTATTTTTTCATCTAATCTTCCTTTTTGTTTTTCAACTCCACCAACTATCTTTCCACTTCGAGTTGTGACACTTTCAAAAAATTCTGGCTTGACCAGATATGTTTTTGTGAAGCTGTTGATTTGTTCTTCTATTCCTGTGAGAGCGTCCTTGGTGTTTTGTTGATGATTGATAGTGGTTTGTATGAATTGTTCAAGAATTTTCTCCAATTCGTCTTGGTAAGTAGGAGTTGATTGGAAAGCGTAGACGTTTTGATTGTTTGCAAAGTTATTGCACCAAGAACTTGCTATATTGGTTTTCCTTATTTGTTCAGGAAGATCTTGAATTTTTTTCTGAACCATGTTGAGCTTGGATTGAAATTCCCTAAGTAATTGCTCAACTTCTTGTTGCAGATCAACATGTTGGTCCATATCTAAAATTTTGAGATCAAAACGAATCGTTTTGCTACATTCTAAAAACACAGGAGATTAGAAAAAAAATCATCATTTATATTTTTACAGCAATTATACATATTTACTAATTCTTACTTTTGTACAAAGCAAAAAGGAAATAATTTGTACAAAAGAAAAATAAGTTTATGCACAATTATTTGATTAATGACACATAAATATGAAATGTTTTACTATTAAAGCAAATCCTCGGCAGCGGCACCAATTTGTTGAAAGCGTTATTTCGGTGGTTTTATTTTAGTTGAGAGTTTGTTCTTCTCAACAAATAGTCCTGGCAGCGGCGCCAATTTGTTGAAAGCGTTGTTTCGGTGTTTTTATTGTAGTTGAGAGTTTTCTCCTCTCAACAAGTCGTCCTGACAGCGGGGCCAATTTATAAAAGTGATGAATAGCTAGTTGTTAGATACAAATAAATAAATAAAGAACAAAAAAATAATAAATTTAGTAACCTTTTATTTATTTACTCCCTTTCGGGTTCATTTTGTTAACAAACCAAACTTCTTCCTTAAGGAAGGTTGGTATTAAATAATAAATAAAATGAGGAAAGTAAATAACAATAAATAAAAGTTAGTAAGTTAATTTCATCACTTTTGTATATTAAAAAGTGTTTTCAATAAATAAATTTATTGATAACACTTTCCTATTTTACAATTTACACCTCTTTCAAGATTCAATTGTAGTATTATAGGGTTATGTCGAACCACAAGGAATTGCCTAGTAAAATAAATCATGTAAACATGTCAAAGCACAAATAATGGTTGAAACATATTTTGGTTGGTTTGAATGTGAATATGAACAAGTACACATAATAAACATACAACTAAATAATAACAAATTCTTGAGGAGACAAATTCTTTTTGAATAAGGAAAATATATTTCTCATCTTCTTTTTGAGTTTGAACTACTTCGACAAGTTCTTATGTTTTACTTTGGTTAACCCCAAACACCAAGGTCTGAAATCCTCCTTTTAGTGTATGTCCTAAAATGGTAGAATCATAAAGACTTATATTCATCACTTAAACAATACTACGACCATAAAAGAGATTAGGTTGTCACGCCCTAACCATTGGTGACTCTAATATTGAATGAGTGATGAATGTAAGAT
>NW_017727897.1:11583-14507 GCF_001865875.1 Lupinus angustifolius
GCCTATATTTATAGGCTTCAAATCCTGACCGCTGAGCTGCTGAGCTGGACCGCTCAGCAGTTGACCAAACCCTTCAGCATGGGTTTGGTCTCTTGACCAAGTAGCTTAGTCACCTCCTTGTGCATCATTCGCCAAAGCTAGTTGTAAGCTATGAGACCAGCTATTGTGAGCTACTTCTGAAAAGCCTATGGTGGGCTACTTGAGGTGAGGTCATGGATGACTTCATGGTTTGCTTGATGGTTAACTCAAGTCTGGTAAGCACCGCCCAGCGCACCTGCTTCACCGTTGAGCTGCTTGTTCAGCAGCTTTTGACCGTGTTGACTGGGACGTGGCTTGGGGCTTGCTGATATGGCCAGGAGTATGGTTCTCCACTGAGCAGCTTGGTTTGACCGCTGAGCAGCTTGTTCAGCAGCTTGGCTTGTGTCATGCTCGTGTCTGACCGTGTCAAGCATATTTCTGACCATGCCAGGCCTAGTCTGGTGCTAGGCTGAGCGGCTAAGTAGGTCCGCTCAGCGGCCTGGTTGAGCAGTTTGGTTCAGGTCAGGCAGGTGGCCATGTCAGCTCAGCGGGGCTTGTTCCACGCTCAGCTGCCTGGTTGATCACCTTGATTTTCTTGACTTTTGTTGCTTTTTGACCATGAATCATTTCTCTTCTTTTCTTCATTTTATTTCCTACAAAATACATAAAAAGGCAATACAAACACACATATACTAGATTGTGATATTTATACAAAAAGTATTGTTTTAAGTTGGTTTTTCTCAATTATGCTTAAGATAAGTGCCATAAAAGTGTATGATTTTTAGGTATGTTTGACACTTATCAAACTCCCCCCAACTTAGAACTTTGTTTGTCCTCAAACAAAAGGTGAAATTTATCCGAAAACCAATTTGGCTAAAAAGTGATGATGATGATCAACATTATTTCAAAATGTATAAGCAATGCAAAAATATATTTCAATGATATTTTTCAGAAATGGAACCAAATGGGGTAAGTGTTTCACTCAAAACTCAACTTGATTGATTTGCAAGAATTTAATTTTGTTTTTCATCTTAACACTTACTTTGATTGCACAAATTTTTCAAGGATCACTAAGGTCTTATTTAGGTTGTAATGAGCCTTGGTTATCAAAGGAAATTGGTTTTTCAAGATATTCAAAGATACTTTCAAAGTTAAAAGAGAACAAAAATTAATTTTTAATTAAAAACATATACTGCTCTCAACTTTTTTCCATTTTTCCTTCATCATTCTTTTGTGATATTTTATACAAACAAAATATACTAAATTGTGATATTTTATACAAAAAGTATTGTTTTAAGTTGGTTTTTCTCAATTATGCTTAAGATAAGTGCCATATAAGTGTATGATTTTTAGGTATGTTTGGCACTTATCAGTGAATAACTTGTAACGTATAAATATTTGATTCCAAAGAACACATGTTCTAACTTTAACCTTTTGTATATAATAATTTTGTAACTTTTCAACTATTATAACTTAAAACACAAAATATAACCGATAATGGTTTTTTAAATTTCCAAAGCTGACAATTAGTAAATTGGAAGAGACTATTGATAATTGATCATTGGTTATGAGTCGAAGAAATAATTGCCTCTACTACATAAAAAGTGTTCTATTCTAATTTGATGTTGTTTTTGTTTTTTGAAATTTTCTACTCTTGGTGTTGTATGTAGGTCGAACAAGATTTAGTATTCACAAAAGTTTTACCAACTTAGTGGAACAAATTCGTTTCCAAATTTTTTTAGAAACATTAAAACCTAAAACAACGTCATTTTGTATCATCTTCTTCCCCTTCACCAACTCCAACAAAAACACATATTTTAGTTTCGCAAGATTTCTATAAGTACCATATTAGTCCCTAGTGATATATACAAAATTTTGAAGCCTAAATTGGGTATCTTCACCTCAGATTTTCACCCTAAAATAATTTTAGGTCTCATAAGGGTAATTTGGATCCAAGAAGGGTTAATGCTTCTTGAAATTACAAAGAGAATGGGAATCAGGAACTAGGTACAACTGAGGAAAATTTTGATGGAAAAGGCTCGGAATGATATCCATAAAAAGCTTGAGGAATGAATGTTTTCTTCATTATCAAGGAATTTAGAAAAACCAAAAAATATTATTGCAAATACAAAGCCAAATTTGAATCTCTGAAATTTTATTTTATATTTTTATTTATTAAAAATAATTACTGGATGAAGCTTTTCTTGATATCAATTATGAAGCTTTTGTTGATATTCATTATGAAGCTTTTGTTGTTTTTGATGTAAATTTATGGGATTGCACTTCTGGTTTTACTGTTTGGAGTTCCCTTCAATACTAATTTTAGCTAAATGTGAAGTATGAACATGTCTGAAATGCTAACCGGTTACTGTAGTTTTTATAAGTCACTAATAATTTTCAATGGAATGTAAGGCCATTGATAGATTTTTGTAACATAATCATTTTACGATTACAAGTTATATATTGCAAGTAATAATATTTATATTAAAAAATATATTATGTTTACAATAATAAATATAATAATTGATATATAGTTTAAGTAGTAAACCACATACTGAATTATATGTCAGTTAATGATTGAAACATTGAATTTAATAATTGGTTATAACATAGTTAGTCATTTAACTATTATAATAATTGAGTTATATGTTGTAAATAATAATATATATGTGTTAATAAATTTATTATGTTGTAAATAATAATAAAAAGGGGGGGACAAGGAGTTGATGTAATTTTTTTTTTCTTGTTTAGATTGCGTAAATATGTAAAAAGTAAATTTATTTGTTCAAAAACTCAAAAAAATTCTAAACCGAAAACAAGATGGCTAAAACAAAAATTTTGAAGCATGATCACATGATTACAAAACGTTAAGCATACTTTAAATTATGTTTTGATTGAGCAAAATG
>NW_017727897.1:14607-14825 GCF_001865875.1 Lupinus angustifolius
TCTAATTAAACTTGTTTGAGTCTTTAAATCTCTTAATTGTATAAAAATGATAAGTAATGATCAAGGCAAGTTCTTTGATTAGTTAGGAACATCCTTTGTATAGCCCCTTTAAGCCAAAACAAATGAAATATTTTTTTTCAAATTATCCCATCAAACTGAATTGAAAAAATGTTCTAAGAGAGTATTAAATTTTAAAGAATAGCTTGAAAGGATTAAGT
>NW_017727897.1:14925-16097 GCF_001865875.1 Lupinus angustifolius
TATATATATATAATACAGTTTAATTAGTAAACTATTAACTGACTGGTGTATCATCATACTAATATTATAATTGTTATAATAAACGGTACGATATTTATTATAGTGGTAGAAGGTATTTGGGGGTTTTTAAAAAAAAAATTGGGTATTTTCTTTGGTATGAAAAATTATCACGGTCTAAAGTGATTTTGCCCATTTTTTCAAGAATCCTTAACTCAGATACATGCAACACATCATGTTCAAGTAGTCTTTGCTGGTCTCCACAAAATGAAACTCTCCTCTTCTTCATCACTCTTCAGTCCTGACAAAAGGTCGTCCTTTGATCAACCACTCAACATCCATATTCCTCTCTCATACATCAATTTTAAACTGATCATCTTAGAGGCACATTTTTTTCCAATCATGTTATCATTTGGTTTTTTTGAAGTAAAACAAGAATTTATTCATGCTTTCTTCATTTCATAAATGAAATGAATTTCATAGAAATAGTTAGTTGCCTACAATGGTTTTGGTGACTTGTATGAATGTTTACTTTGAGTTTTGAATCTGTTTGTTCGCTATTGATTGGATTTAATCAGGGGTTTTGTATGTTTTCATCTACTTTAGTTGTTTGTGAAGTCCATCATAAAACAAGCTATGAGTCTGTTTTATAAGTATTTGTATCGATAAAGTTAGAAATACGTGATATTATATGTATTGGTAAAGTTAGAAATGTGATGGTTATAGTTGTTGTTGATATATGGAAGTTTTGGGGGTGGCCCAAACCGTATTGTGACAACTATTGCATCAACCACATTTTTCCATAATTGTCTGAACCATCAATGTTTTGGACAGTTCTGAAACCACTAATGCAACCATAGTTTAAAATCTTGTTTCCCACTATCTTGATGTGCAAATATTAATGTTGAAGTATTATTATTAGTGTAAGACAGTAAGAGAGTCAGCCTCTATTCCACAATATGGTGGCTTTATAATGATCAAGAGGCCATTGGTTCAAAAATCATGGTAATAGTCTTTCATTGCATATAGGACAAAGGTGCATAAATGGCCAACACTAAAATTG
Source organism: Lupinus angustifolius (assembly GCF_001865875.1). Classification (NCBI taxonomy): domain Eukaryota; kingdom Viridiplantae; phylum Streptophyta; class Magnoliopsida; order Fabales; family Fabaceae; genus Lupinus; species Lupinus angustifolius. The sequence continues at coordinate 15,986 of NW_017727897.1, forward strand.
GAAATGAATGTTAGTTCGCTTCAAAGTGAACTATGTTTTAGTCATTGGACTAAAAACTATGGTAACCGGTTACTATTTCGGCATTTTCAGAAGTCGTGACTCCAATGTGTTT
>NW_017727897.1:16197-16431 GCF_001865875.1 Lupinus angustifolius
TGTAAGCCATTAGGATAAAATCAGATGTTGAAACCCTGAGATTCTTATCTTGATTGATACGGTTTAACCACCATTGCATCCAATTGCACATTTAAAAATGGGTTATGTAACAACTTCATTGTGTTGCTTAAATATAGAGCATTGATTGATTGTATAACAATTTAGGTTGCATAACAATTTGTATTAAAGGGTGGTAAAATATTATTCTAGAATTTGAATTAAACAAAAATCAAA
>NW_017727897.1:16531-16826 GCF_001865875.1 Lupinus angustifolius
AAACCGTATTGTGACCACTACTGCAATCACGGTTTTAAACCTTGTTTTTCACAATCTTAATGTGCGAATATTAATGTTGAAGTATTATTATTAGTGTAAGATAGTGTAATAGAGTCAGCCTTTCTGTAATAATATGGTTGCTTCATAATGATCAAGAGGTCATTGGTTCCAGAATCATGGGCAGAATCTTTCATCACTTGTAGGATAAGGCAACATAAATTGCAAACCTATAATGCAAACTGGATGTTAGTTTGCTTCAGAGTGAACTATGTTTTAGTCGTTGGATTAAAAATGT
>NW_017727897.1:16926-17235 GCF_001865875.1 Lupinus angustifolius
TTTTAGAAGTCAGATTTCCAATGTACCACTTCTGGGTATGTTATTTTTGAAATACAGAAGTTGTTATTTCATTTAACGACTTTTGAGTTTGTGATTTGCTTTAACAAGTAGTGATTTTCTTTAACAACTTCTACAAGTAGTTTAAAATCATTCACTAGAAGTCGGATTTTTGCATATCGACTTCTAAACTTGCAAACCGTTTTCTCTCAGAAGTCGTAGATTGGAATCATGACTTGTACAAAACTTGGTAATCGGTCACAAATTTAATGATTAAGATTAATGACTACTCAATCTAATGTCTAATAATGC
>NW_017727897.1:17335-17689 GCF_001865875.1 Lupinus angustifolius
CTGATGGACTTGTTAACACTTGCTTAATAAATTTTACAGCACTTACTAATAGCTATGGCCTATGTACTGAATTTATGTGTTGTAAAGTTTCCTTGTCAAAGTTGGAGATTATTTCTAAGAAACATCAAGGTTGGTGTAATTTAGTCTTCTATTATTAAATCTTGGAAAAAAACACTTTGAAATCTTTGAAACCTTTTGAAATCCTATTAAAAAAGTTGCAATAACAAAACCATAATTAAAATTTTCAAGGATAACAATCCAATTTTAGAGTATCATGAGAAAGTAACTAAGTCAAAGAAATCTTTGAAACCTTTTGACTATGAAATCTTGTAATTCCGTCACATACAACTACTT
>NW_017727897.1:17789-18106 GCF_001865875.1 Lupinus angustifolius
TTAAGTATACATCATAATGTAATTAATTAATTTGTTAACCAACATTTCATATAGATATACAAATTATGGTCTTTTAAAGTATGGACCATATCGGCTATAAATTGTCTTGATATAAAAAATTGATAAAGTGAGCACTAAGATACTTTGGTTGTGTCATACTATGTAGAGAAACTGATTCCATATAACAACAAACATGATTTATGCATAAATCATGGCAAGCAAGAAAATATCTTGAACATATCTTGAGCAAGAACATACTAACAACTAACATACTAACAAATTCCGATAAAAAAAAAGAAAAAAGAAAAAAAAATAAA
>NW_017727897.1:18206-19622 GCF_001865875.1 Lupinus angustifolius
AATAAATTAGACTTAGAAACCTCTCCATTACTTGGAAGGAAAGTGTTGTGAAAAAAATAAAGAAAGGAGCAAAACAATTACAAATATGTATCTTTTTTTTACAATAAGATAACACTTTTACCCTTCAAACTAGCACATCACAAGTATCTACAAAAGCTTATTTCTCCGCAACAACTTTATTGAGTTTGGATTGAACATCGAACGCATATCTTTTGTCTCGTATTCATCATGTCTCTCTGTCTCACACCAATCAGAGTTTGTCAATCAATAAAAAATGATACTTCATTTAATTTTATATTACGAAAGTAATTAGTAGCCGACAAATAGGAGTAAGAATTACAACATACGATGTCACAAACAAGTATAGAAAATAAGTTTAATCGTCTCAGTAGGAAATTGCTTTAAACTATAGTCTTTCAACTATTTACTATTTTTAGGTCAATTTTGTTTGGGTTGTTTGTTGTGCAATACAAACAGATCGAATGTACTATATAGAATGATAAATATAGTACGGGTTGGAGTTCGCACTCACTCTTTGTTCACACTCTGATTAATTGTTTTATACCACTTAGAATGATCGATCCACAAAACACATCAATTTGACTAACTGCTAATGTCTTAGTCAGTTAATCACTTATGCAAGAAAGTCCTATGCCTAGCTGTAACACCCCAGTAATGTCATGCGACCTCCCCGGCCCATGACGATACTGAGTGTGTCACCGGTAACACCCTAGTAATGTCATGCGACCTCCCCGGCCCATGACGACACTGAGCGTGCCACCCACCAGCTTAAATACTTCCTGCAATATTTTATTCCCCACAAAGGGGAGCCTCCCACGACTTGAACCCATGACCTCAGGGATAAATGGTCATTTTTCCCATGAGTCGCTACCATTAAGCCATTAAGCTATGATAGCTTAATGGTAGCGACTCATGGGAAAAATGACCATTTATCCCTGAGGTCATGGGTTCGAGTCGTGGGAGGCTCCCCTTTGTGGGGAATAAAATACTGCAGGGTGTATTTAAGCTAGTGGGTGGCATGCTCAGTGTCGTCATGGACCGGGGAGGTCACATGACATTACTGGGGTGTTACCGGTGACACGCTCAGTGTCTTCATGGTCCGGGGAGGTCGCATGACATTACGGGGGTGTTACATTAAAAAAAAGGCAAGAGGAGAAAAATTAGAAAAATAGTCAAGCAAGGAGGTGTCCACATAAGCCNTGTTGCACATATGGCAAGTTAAGTGCTTGCCCAAAAACATGGACTAAAAACATGAAGATGCTCACTAACCAACCTAGCATGGACTAATAGGACCGCCCAACTAACGTGCAACAACATGACTCAGTCAGACACAAGCATGACACGGTCAGACTCAACCCTAGCACAAGCCAACCTGCTAAAGCAGCCAACTCAATT
>NW_017727897.1:19722-20104 GCF_001865875.1 Lupinus angustifolius
ACAAGTAGGTTTGGTGAGTCAACAACACGTAGTTAACTAAACTACTTGTCTAAGAACCAAAGTCATGCTTAATGGTTTGGTGCATCTAGCATGGACTAAGAGGGCCAGGTGGTGATCTAGTTGCCTATAAATAGAAGCCCTCTTTCACCATTCAAAAAGGACTACCATTCTTCATTTTTTCTCTCAAAAACACTTTTCCCTAGAACTCTTGTATTTTGGGGCCACGGTTCCAAGCTAGTTCTTAGGTAAATTTTTTAATTTTCTTTTACAATTCAAAAGGAGAAAGGAGTTGGCAAATGTGATGCAAAATTTAATTTTTTAATCTCATTTGGTTCCAAAAGCATTTCATCCTTGGATTGATGGCTAATGCTCCTACACATTG
>NW_017727897.1:20204-22068 GCF_001865875.1 Lupinus angustifolius
TTTCCATAAGGACACTAGATGTGGGATTTAGACTTGGTGTTCGGAATTAACCAAAGTATAACTCATAACTAGTCTAATGTTTTCAAAATCATTTGAGTCTAGATTTAATCTACATTTTAAACCAATTTTCTCCTGAAGAATTTGTGAATATTAGTTTATGCTTCTTTAATTTGTTAATCTTTTATGCAAGCTAACACAATCATCAAAAATAGTTGTTAATCGTTACTTTTGTTATAATATGCCTATATGATTTTTTTCTAATGCAATTTCCTTTGGTTCGACATAACCCTATATNGCTAACATTTACTTTCTATTATATACATTCCGTAACTACCTTTTACTTTCTGTCATTCACTTTTCCGCGACTAACATTTATTTTATGTCATTTACTTTTCTGGAAGTAACATTTATTTATTGTTGTATTCTTTTATTCTTTATACCAACCCTTCGGAAGAAGTGGTACGGTTAACTGCTAATTTTATTCTTTTGTTCATTTTATTAATCTTTGATATCAACTTTTTGAAATAAATGGAATGGTTAACTTAATAAAATGAGGTCGACCTTTNTCGACCTTTATCGTATGGTTAAAAGGAACCCGAAAAGGGAATAAATAAATAAAGTCACTAATTAAATAAAGTTGTTCATCACTCATCACTCAAAATTAATTAAATAACTTGCAACAACTCGAAATGGTAATTAATTTATTTAAAAAAAACATATTTATTTTGACACCAATTTCTTGAAATGTATACGTTTATTATGATTGTTGATGAACAATATATTACACACTATTCATAACCTTAATTTAGCATGATTGATGATTCTTGGTGCCTAATTCACTTTGTTTCATATGGTTTAGTGTTTTAGGCTTGATTAGACTAATATGAGGGTGAAGTATCTCCTTGTGTGAGGAGATAACTTCTCTCCTTACACCAGTTAGGCAATGACACATAGTTACTTTTTACCTATTTTTAAAATAAATAAGAAAACAAAATTAAAATAATACAAGTGTCTATTAATAAGTGGGTGTGAGGAGATAACTTCTCTCCTCACATCAGGACATACTTTATTCTCATTCCTAAAATGAGTTAATTTGGGATTAGTTGACCTGATTAAATCTATTATCATTTTCAGATCATATTTGACACTAGTGATATTTTGGGCATTATGGAAGTGGAGGATATATGTTGAAGTGAAGATTGTATTTTTATTTTGGGATTTTCTATTTGTAAATTCGGTTTTAGTTATAGGCCCATTATTTAGGGCTCATTTTCGGTTTTACTCTTTGTAAAAGAGGGAACCCGAATTCCACTCACATACTTTACATTTCCCTCATTTTGAAACACAAGTCATTTTCGTTTTCCCCTCTTTTTGCTCTGCTTGGGTTTCACTTCTTCTTCATTTTTCCTTTTCAGTTTATTCTTCCATTGCCATGGAAGGCTAAATTTCTAGACTAAGTTCCTTTGGTAATGTATCACAACTCTTGAGGGTTTATTATTAATGCATTTTCGGTTTCTTTATTGTTGATTTCTTCTATCTTATTTTTGTATATGGGTTGCATAATTCCATTGGTTAGAAACTGGTTGGTTGAGTTTATCTTCACTTAGTTGATATACTCTCTAGTGTATGAATTCTTAGTTCGTCTGAATTTATTAATCGTTTCATGTTTATGTTGATTTCTCTTAGTTAGAGGTTTAGGTTTTGGAACATTGAATTGATTATCGCTTAGTTAATTGATTCTCAACAAATTAGGAATTTAATAGTTGGAATGTGAAAATAATCTTTTGAAACCGAGGATTGAATTATGAACAAACGAACCAAAGGGATTTAGCCATTTTATCACATTGCTTATTTACTACTGTTT
>NW_017727897.1:22168-24256 GCF_001865875.1 Lupinus angustifolius
AAATTCTTTATTTCATAGATTACTTATTTTAATAAGTTTCTAATGGATTTTATTTTGTGACATAAAAATATATTTTGCAATATGACGATGATATTTTAAGTAAAGTTTTAGAACGATTAAAATGAAGTCATCCCCATAGTAATGTGATTCATATTTTCAAAAATTACTATTGTCAAATATTAATCATGTAAATATTCAAATTAAAAAGGGTGTACTGTAATATCAAGTAATACAAAATGAATTAAAAACTTAATTATTTTAAAATTCTAATTAAAAATTTGTCGATATTGTATAAGTTTTATATTTTAACTTTACTAAATTCAGAATAAATACTGAATAATAAAGAGTGACACTAGCTTTTATAAGTTCATTTTAGTGGTTCAAAAGATTAATATTTCGTAATGAAGAAATATTTTTTTACTGAAAAAAGATGTATAGATTCATTTAGACTATTGTTTTATATATACTGCATTTTATTTATATTATTCAAGAAATTGGAATAATGGAATACAGCTCTTGTACTTGGTTTTATCATCAACTAGGAATTCTATCTTGATGCATTTGTTACACAGGGTAGTGGTGTTACAACTATTGGTTTTCAACTCAGGCTCAATAAGGCAAAATGTGGAACCATTGTTCTGGTAAGTATAATCATCTATAAAATTTAAGTTTAATTATATATAAAAATGAATCACTCTCATTTCAGTCCCTCAATTTTTGATGTTACTAAGTTAGTTCCTAATAAATATAAATTACCATTTTGGTCCAATTTTTTTCAAAATAGAACCACATCAACCCTTCATTCTTCACCCGTTTGTTAACGTTGATGGAGTTGATCAAGGGCACATTAAGTGCTGACATGACCACATGTGGTGATTCCAAGCTCAAAAGTTATCGTGCTCCTATGTATCGCTAGATCCAATAGGGAAATCAAGACTACATAATTATGGTTTGAAAATAATTAGATTAGTTTGGTTGACTTTTGTTGATTTGGAAAATATCGATGGATTTGGGAGAGTTGATTTTAATTGATTTTGAAATATTAATAATATATCATTATTTTAATTCAATGGAACTAATAGCTTAGAGACGGTGTCTTTGCATTTTTAGAGAAGTTAGAGATGACTCAAACCATGACCTTACTATAAGAAATCCGTAAAATTCAGTAAGTGGTAAGATAGTTTTGAATTATTTTTATATGAAATTAATAGCTTTGAGGCATAGACCTTTTTTCCCATTTTCAGAGAAGTTAGAGAGAACTCGAATCATGACCTTACTATAAAAAAACCATAAAATTCATTTAGGAGATAAAATCATTTTTAATTATTTTTTATATGGAACTAATAGCTTTGAGTCAGTATTGCCCGTAGACCTTCTTCCAATAAAATTACTTATTTCGTCACACTTTGTAACATTATATGTAATGAAAATTAGGACTCATGTTAGTTTTGTGGCCTATTGTTATTTCCTCACAGGTTTGCAAACATAAATAAATAAACAAATCTATAAATTAATACAAAGATGGGAAAATAAAAAACTTCATGGTGCAGGTGGTTAGGAAGCAAAAAAAATCATGGCTTTTGTGAGGTGCAAAGATTTGGACAAAGAGTTCTTTAATTGTATGAGCCAGTGAAAAACACAACTCCTTTAGCAGTGGGTAACATCTTCTACGTCTTTGTCGTAAACCTCTTCCGTATCTATGCCTAATGGAGATAGTAACATTTCTTTGCTCCAATGGAACGAAACACATGGGATATCCACGAAGAGGCTGGTTCATGTGCATAAATTGTGGCCCCAAGTTTGGAAAAGAGAACATTTTAGGGATGACCCATGTTTTGTTGTGAGTGGCTTACCCGTGAAGTAGTAGTGGATATAGTGCTGGATATAGCGGTGGATATAGTGGTGGATATAGTGGTGGATATAGTGGTGGCTATAGTGGTGGCTATAGTGGTGGTTAGCTTTGTTATTGGTATCGAAAGTGGTGTCTGAAACTCGTCCATTGTAGGAATGAATGAAGTGAGGTTTTCAGGATTTTTGTTTAGTAAAGTGAGAGTGAAAGTTTATGAAGGTAGTATAAAAAGGGGTTGA
>NW_017727897.1:24356-24729 GCF_001865875.1 Lupinus angustifolius
TCCAATTTTTTCTAGAAACATTCAAACTTAAAACAACGCCATTTTGTATCATCTTCTTCCCCTTCTCCAACTCCAACAAAAACACATATTTTAGTATCGCAAGATTTCTGTAAGTACCATATTAGTCCCTAGTGATATATACGAAATTTTGAAGCCTAAATTGGGTATCTTCACCTCAGATTTTCACCCTAAAATAATTTTAGGTCTCATAAGGGTAATTTGGATCCAAGAAGGGTTAATGCTTCTTGAAATTACAAAGAGAATGGGAATCAGGAACTAGGTACAACTGAGGAAAATTTTGATGGAAAAGGCTCGGAATGATATCCATAAAAAGCTTGAGGAATGAATGTTTTCTTCATTATCAAGGAATTTA
>NW_017727897.1:24829-25050 GCF_001865875.1 Lupinus angustifolius
AGGAATTTAGAAAAACCAAAAAATATTATTGCAAATACAAAGCCAAATTTGAATCTCTGAAATTTTATTTTATATTTTTATTTATTAAAAATAATTACTGGATGAAGCTTTTCTTGATATCAATTATGAAGCTTTTGTTGATATTCATTATGAAGCTTTTGTTGTTTTTGATGTAAATTTATGGGATTGCACTTCTGGTTTTACTGTTTGGAGTTCCCTTC
>NW_017727897.1:25150-27002 GCF_001865875.1 Lupinus angustifolius
TTCACTTACTTAATCAAATAAAAAGAACACACCAGAAATGAGAGTAATAACCTTTCAACAAATTGGCACCTTGCGAGGGACGATTTGTTGAGAGAGGAAAAATAAACCCTCTCGACGAAAATTTCTTTCAACAAGGACTAGTAGGTGGTGCAATGTGTGCATCTTAGTTAGATTAATGATGGAACATTTTGAAATTACCACGAATTGATCGACTCTTATGTTTGTGTGTGCTAAAATGTAATCGTACATTTCGTAACATTGGATTGTCTGTAATGAAATGTATAACTTAATCCTCCTGAAAACTACCATCCATGTGAAGAATATTTCAAGATTCTTGAAGATTCCAATATTTTATTAACTCAAGACTAAGATTTATATTCTTCGTTCACTTGAGTAATGAATTGCACTTTTGATTTTATATAATATTCAATCAAGCTATTATGGACCAATATTCTAGAATTAATCCACCTAGAATAAAACGGAATCACATTAAATTTTGGATTCTCATTCTCAAGAGTCAACATATTAATAGCCTCCCACCTATTGGTTATGAAACTTTGAAAATGCGAAGTTTAATATGGCAAGTTTTCTTGTATACAATATATGTATGTATGTGAGTTGTAAATAAATGTCCCACATATGTTAGTTTTAAAATATAATCTCATTTCATTCGTACAAAAGGAAATGACTTCTAAGGGATTGAATCACCAAACTATCTTACACTTTGGCTAATCACTTATTTCAGGCCAAATGTTTCCTAATTTAACTTTTTTATTTGGTGTCTCTTCGAGGGCTGCTCCTTGGTGATTTATTTTTAATAGTAAAAAATTAAAATTCCATAATAATCCAATTTACTATATTCATCATTTCTTCTTATTTCTATCATTTCGTTATTTATATGATTTATAATATTGTCATAATATTTAGTTTTTTACTCTATTTTATATGTGAATTTAATATTTATCTGAAATTGTTTATTTCACAAGTTATATTTTTTAATAAGTTTCTAATGGATTCTATTTTGGTACGTAAAAATCAATTTTGCAATATGATAAAAATATTTTATGCAAATTTTTACAACATTTTGCCTAACCACGACCCCAATGTAGCTTAGCAATGACTTGCCACCCTTTGAGTTTAATGATTGGCCTTTTGAGTTCCATCAAACTTCTATCTTCACATCCTTACTTCATGCCCGAATGACACTCTTCATGGAAGTCATTCCACGTGGAGTTCGTTTTTGAGCAATGATTTGCTTGTTTTGTGGAGTCGGTTTAGTTTCGTCACCACTATGAGAACCATGATCACCACTTTGGGAAGCCATTGATGAAGTTTATTGAGGGTTTATGCGAGTATGCGGGTTTATGAGAGTATGAGGGTTTTATGAGAGAATGATCTTTCTTTTCGATTAAGTTTGAGAGTGTTGAGGTAACTGATTCACCTTTTAGATATTTAAACCGTAGTAACAATTCAACAATGCTTTTTGTAGATGGCATTGTTAATAAGACATCTTCAACAGTGCATATTAACAGTAGCGCTGTTGTATTGATAAAGTGACGCATAATCACTCAACCATTAATATTTCAAGAAACGAAGAGACCCATAACGACTCAACCATTAATGTTTTTATATTTAAAATGTATAAATCAACAGTACATAATTATGAAAGTGTTGTTACTTTATCATATTCAAAAGTGCATATTTAAGGATGTGATGTGGAATAGATGTACACTAACATCGTTTTCTATAACATATGTTGTTAAACATAACTCATTCAAGTAAGCGCTAACGTTATTGATGTTCAACAGCGTTGTTTCAAGAATGCTTTGTTGAAGTTACTAATATTGACAAT
>NW_017727897.1:27102-27436 GCF_001865875.1 Lupinus angustifolius
CAATACTTTCTTTAATATGCGTTGTTGATGTTCTTCTGCCTCGTTTTCAACAGCGTCGTTCAAATTTGAAGTGTGGAATGGTCGTTGTTAATTATGATATTTGGCGTAGTTGTTATGTATGACATTGCATCGTCTTCCTCGGGACTACTAGCATATGAGATATTTATCTCCTGTGTCATGGATCCTCTTGGGATCAACACTTCTAGTATGGAGATTATTGTTGAGAATCCTAGAGAGCATATGGTCAATGAGAATCTCATTCACACGATGAGTATTTACAATTTTGTAGGTGAATTGATGTATCAAGAGTACCATAGGAATACTATTAATTTGG
>NW_017727897.1:27536-27783 GCF_001865875.1 Lupinus angustifolius
TATACCTGATGAGGAAGAAGGTGGTGAGCAAGGTGAGCAAAACCAAGAACAACAAAATGACGGGGCTTCTAATATGCCTCATGGATCTTCATTTTGTTTGGCTCATATGGATGCCATGGAACAATGCATGGATGATCTTTATTAGGTCTTAAGATGTTTACTTAGAAAGAATATAGACTAGGATGAACCCTAAAGGAAGTCTGACAAGCTAAACTCAATCATAACTAAAATGAGACTTACATGCATA
>NW_017727897.1:27883-33352 GCF_001865875.1 Lupinus angustifolius
ATACATGATTTACATGCACATGCATAAATACATGATCATATGATTTTGATGCATTTAAAAAGAGTTTTAAATCATACATCATTCAAAGGCATGCGTCATAATTTTACAAATCATGTAGGAGGTTCAGATCACATTGAAATAACTTTTAGAAAAACCTTTTATCAATTAAGGGTTGTTATAATTTCTGGTTTCTTGTATTTTTAAAAATCGTTAATTGATTGAATATAGGGATAATCGATTATATACAGCAGAAAAAAAAAATTTGTATTTTAACCCAAGTTTTTCATATTGCTTAATAACATACATATCATTGAGGTTAGAACACACACAAAAAATAAAGAGTTTTCACAAAGTTCTGAAAATCATTGCTCTTTCACTTTCATATCTTTAGAGAGATTTTCAAAGTGTTCTGTTGAAAAAGAGAGAAAAGAGAGAATCTTTAGATATATTTACAAAGAGCTTAATTTTCATATCTTTTGTAAAGAAACATTGCATCTCGTATTTTTTATATTCTGAGTTGTGACAATTGTAGAAGGGTTCTTAGATTCTAGATGAGTGAATATTCTATACACATAGTGGCATCAATAATTTGAAAGATTTACACAAGGCGTAAACATATTCTCTTGGTGTGTTTATTATCACCATTTATAGAGAATTGGTTTGGGAAATCCTAGATGTGGTTAGGTATTAGAGATTGTGTTTACAAGGCAAGAATTCCTGGGTAGAGTGAGAAATCAATTGGGTCCAGAATCGTGAACGGTGTGGTATCCTAGTAGGCGAGTTGAGTTGTTAAAACCGAGTTTAGGGCTCAATGGATCCAACAAGGAATTTCTTGTGTGTTGTATTGGAAATGTGTATCTAAGAAACAATTTTTTTCCAATAGTGAAGAAAAATATCCCTAGATCAGGAGGGGAGGCCTGGATGTAGTTTGCAAGTGGACCTACAAACGAACCAGGATAAAAGCCATGTCTCATTTTTCATAACCTATAACTCTTTACATTTTCGTATTACATGAGTTACTTAACTTGACAAGCATATCATTCTGATTCTGAGTTATTTGCATAGTTTGTTCTGTGAATTTACTGTTCTTAATCATCTTTAAAAGTGCATATAAGTTTAGTTAAATCTTGACAATCTTGGTGGTCAAAGAAAACTGTTTTTATAGAACAAGATATGAATAATCGATTATTTGCACAATGAGTTCATCGATTATAGTTGGTGTTAATCTATTAAACAATGAGTGAATTTATAAAATATGTTTGTTAATCGAACAACAATAATTGTATATCGTATCACCTATTCAACCCCTCTAGTTGAGTTACAGAGCCATGTGGGACCTAACAATCATGTGGAGATCTTTCTTCCAAGGGAGCAGAATCCAACATTAATCCAATTGTGAATGAAGCCAAATGACATTGTTAGAATAAATTAGACCAACACTAAATGAAACCAACCAGAAGTTACTATCAAACAGGATTTCAAAGAAGGCAATGAAGAGATGCAGAAATAAGTGTTGATTGGTATCTTTTTATTTCAGCTACTCGTTCATAAACAGGAAGCTTGTTAAAAATTGACCAATCACACAAAATTTGGAGGAAAAGATCAATCAAGTGGGAGTTACAAATGAAGATGACAATAAATAGATGCAAAATGTTATACTTTCTGCTACACAATCAACATAATTAGGCAGCAATGACGAACCAGAATAATGAGGTAATCAAGGTAATCAGGGAACGTTACTTTGGCAGCACAAAAGGTTTTCACAAAAATCATAACCACTATAAGAATAGAGAATTTCACATACAATAAGAGGACACTGAAAATTACGTTCACACATACAACACACACATATACACAAAGATATCATACCACAATTAGAAAGCAACCCTTACACATATTCATAAGCAATAAAAGGAAATAGACAACATTACAGAGATAAAAGCTGCAAGCAATAAGCACTTTGAATACACATGCACCTACAACACAAGTTATCACATATCACATATATAATAGAGGCAAAAGACACAATTATCAGAAATCACATACATACACCTCAAATCATGCATACACAGCAAGAAGCCATTCTAATAGGCATATCACACATACACACAATATATCAATCAAGGAACACAACATGTAGAACATAAAAGAAGAATCAATTCGAGATGACGAAGAAGTGAAGAATCCAACCAAGGTAGAAAAGGTGCAATGAATATCCAAAAATAGGAATGCAAGGTTTAAAGGAAAGGCTTATTTTCAGGTAAGCATTTTATCCTATTTATCTTAACAATTATAAGAAAATACATCTCCGTCATGTTTGTGTTATATATATCAAAATAAAGACATACAAATTCTATTTGCATCCATCCTTAAAGTAAAGAATTTTACCTCGTGACGACATCATCTCCTATGTGAATTCTCTATCCGGCTTAGCCTTAAGTGACCCTATGGTGGTCCCAAGGCGTAATTCTTGAGCCAACGTCAATACCGACATCACACTATCGTTTGTCGTTCCAATGTAATGACTCGAATACCTCGAGAGATATTTTTATTCCCTTCAAGAGCGTGAATCAATTCGGTCCACCATAAGCGAGAGTACCTGAAATCACCCTTACCCTTGTAATACTCTTACGAAAGAACCCTGTGGTTTCCTCAAAAAATGGAACCCATTCATGAAGAGGGAGGAATGGTGGAGATTCTCATTCGATTCATGTCATGGAGAAGAAGAATAAAGAAATGGAGAAGATGGAGGAAAAGGGATAAAGTGATTTTAACCTGCACTTCGAACCACCACAGTGGAAGGTGGTCCTCATTGTGAAGGTTTCTGCCGCCAATCTTGGCCTCCGTCCATACAAGCTAGCTATCATTGCCTCCCATTGGTGAGAACCAAAGTCGTTGTCGTTGGAATTGAAGAGAAGAAAGAGGACGAGATTAGGGATGCTCCATGTGTCATGGACGTGTTATTGGTAAGAATAAATATATTTAAATTAAAATTTAATTATTAAATATTTTTCTAACAAATCAGAAGCTCATGGAACAATATGTAGTGGCACAAACAGTGAGACAACAGATGTGCTCTGGTCATATCTTCGGTTCCCTTTGTGCAATTGTCATTCAGTTACCCTTTGTTTTGCTTAGACTTTATATTTTTATTATTATGTACTTCACATATATTCTTTATCCATATCATGTATATTTTGCATCATTTATGTTTTGCTTTTATGCCTTATTATTCCTTGTTATCTACTTGACAATTTTCATGTCCCACAAAAAATATTAATTAGTTAGTATTCATTTTTATACATTTGTATACTTCTCGTTTTGAACTATTTGTTTTTCTAATGAAGTAGAATCTAATAAAAATTATATTTTGATAATAAGAATAAATAAAAACAATTTTGTCACCTAAATGAATTTTATGAAATTTTTATCGTAAGGTCATGGTTCAGTCGTGTTTAACTAATCTAAAAAATGGAAGAAGGTCTATGACCAATACTGTCTATAAGCTATTAGTTCCATATAAAAAAATAATTAAAAAGATTTTATCTTCTAAATGAATTTTATGGATTTTTTATAGTAAGATCATGGTTACAAAAAATAATTAAAAACTATTTTATCACCTAATTGAAAGCAACTTTTATAGTAAGGTCATGGTTTTAGTCATCTCTAACTTATCTAAAAATGGAAAGATTACTAGATTAGGGAAGATTGGTCAAAATTTGAACTTAATATTAGTGATTAGTTTAGAGAATACAATGTATAGATTACTAGATTAGGGAATATAATGTATTATTTTGGTTTAACCAATTAATCAAAACAATACCATTTTTGTTCTAGTATTGTAATTATACTTTATAATTTCTATTCTGAATACAATTGACCAGTGAATGCATTTTTTGTTCTGTGTTGTTTATTCTTTTTAAGTGTTCTATGTTTTGGTTTGATGAATGTGTTATTATTATAGTTTTAGTGTTGTGGATGCAAATGTGCTATTGTTACAAGTTTTGGTGTTGTGTTATGTTGTTCTTATATTTGTTTACTAATTGTTGGATTCGGAGCTTTAGCTTCTTGAGCTGATTTGGAAAGGAGAATGTTTTCTCTGCTAGGGCAAAATACTAGAAATCTCCAAACTTCTTGGAACTTATAATTATTCCTCTGTTTGCTTTCTCTTCTCCAACTTTCTTGGATTCGGTCCCATGGCCAAAATGCCCACTGCTGAACCCCTCATTCCTTGAAATTTCTTAGGTGACTCCTCTACCTCACCGGGGAAGTCCAATCCAGATCCCATACTACCCGTGATAAAGTCATTTGCACAAGCATTAAAAAACTCAAGTGACATTGCACTCTCACAACTGCCTCAACCTTGCATTAAAGGTGAAGCCATTGCTATAAAGATCCTTGAAGAGGACTATCAAGAAGGTCTTAGGCGGTGCAAATCTCACCTACATGGGAGAATCATCCTTTCTAAAGGAGACACTCCTCTCAAGTTTGAGGAAATCAGAGCTAAGTTGGTCTCGCTATGGAGTAACATAGGGAAATGGAGCATGGTCTCCTTGGGACGAGGCTACTATGATTTCTCATTCTCATCTCTGGAGGACATGAGAAGTGTTTGTGCTGTAGGGGCTTGGAGTCTTCGCCCAGGTTTTCTTAGATTGTATCTATGGTCTCCAGATTTCAATCCAGCTTTGCAGAAGTTCTCCCATGTTCAATGTTGGGTAAAAATTGTAGGTTTACCCCAGGAATATTGGAGCCCAAGAATCATCTTCTCCATTGCAGGGGGAATAGGAACACCAATCTCGCTGGATGAGGCCACAAACAATCGCACATTTGGACATTTTGCAAGGGTGTTAGTGGACATTGATCTGAAGACTGATTTGCCTAACCAAATCCTAGTGGAAAGAGAAGGTTATGCCTTCTTTGTTGAGCTTGAGTATGAAAAGCTTCCCCAATTCTGTAATGGTTGTCAAACCATAGGCCATTTGGTCACTAACTGCAGGAAAAGGATGAAGGAAGCACCTGTAAATGTCCCTCTGCAAAAGAAGCAGGTGGCTGAGAAGGCTTCCAAGAAGAGCACAGGAAAGGATTTTGTAATAAACCTGGAAATAGATCACAATGAAGAGATTAATCTTCAAAATGTTACAAGAGTTGAGGACACTCCAGTGGTATCGCAAAGTGCAGAGGACATGGCTCACATTGATGAAAATGTGGTTGAGGACATGGCTCACATTGATGAGACTGTGGTTGAGGACTCTTTACCTGGTTTAGAGCAAAAGGACAATGACCCCTTAGTTGGTCTCGAGCTCAATGAGGAAGTGGAATTTCATGTGGTGGAAGCAATGGATAATCCTAGAGCTGAACATGACATGAGGTTGCTTGGCAGGCTCTAGGATGATGAGGGTATTGATGAAGAAGTGGATGATGAAAGTATATTCATAGCTGTTATTTCCAGGTCTCAAAAGAAAAAACAGA
>NW_017727897.1:33452-35922 GCF_001865875.1 Lupinus angustifolius
ATTCAAATTCCAAAAAATGTGGCTGCACCATCCTGACTGTGCTAAAGTGGTGGAGGAAATCTGGAAGCAGGACATCTTTGCTTGTAAGATGTCTATCTTGACTCAGAAGCTAAAGCTGTTAAGGAACAAGCTCAAGGTATGGAATGTTGAAATCTTTGGCATGGTGCAACATAATGTCTAGCTGGCCTTAGAAGCAGTGGATTCTATCCAGGCAAATATAGCTTTACATGGTCCTAATGATCATAATTTGGAGGCTGATAGGGATGCTCAGCAATCCCTTTTGCAGGCTTTAACAATTGAGGAAGAATTCTGGAGGCAAAAGTCTAGGATTAATTGGCATAACAGTGGAGATAGAAACACTAGTTTCTTCCATAGAGTCACAAAGATCGGGAACTCTACCAAGTCCTTAACTGTGCTCAGATCAGGGGGGTGCTTAATTACTGATCAAACAGAGATTGAGAACTTGGTGTTGAATTATTTCCAAAATCTATTTGCTGCTCCTAACCACATTGTCCATAATCACATGATCAACAATGTAGTTCCTACTGTGATCACTGACACTGAGAATTCTAGGCTCTCATCCACCCCTTCTCATGATGAAATCAAGTCTGCTGTTTTTGGCATGAATGGGGATGGAGCACCAGGGCCTGATGGTTTTGGTGGGAGTTTCTATCAGGCTTTCTGGCACATAGTAGGGCCTGATGTGTGTAGAGCTACTACTCAATTCTTCACTCAGGACTACATTCTGCCTAACATGAACTCTAATAATGTGGTGCTAATCCCAAAACTCACAGGAGCAGATAGAATTGAAGATTTCAGACCAATTGCTATGGCTAATTTCCAATTCAATATCATTTCTAAAGTGCTTGCTGATAGGTTGGCAACCATTGCTCCTAGGATTGTCTCAACTCAGCAAAGAGGCTTCATCAAAGATAGGCAAATCAATGATTGTATATGTCTAGCATCTGAGGCAATAAACCTGCTGGATCACAAAGTTTTTGGTGGAAACTTAGCTATTAAAATTGACATCAAGAAAGCTTTTGATACCATTGATTAGGATTTCTTGCTGCTTACCCTTCATAAGCTTGGTTTCAGCCACAAGTTCAGGAATTGGATTAGAATCATTTTACACTCTGCAAGGTTATCCATTAATGTTAATGGCAAAATGGTTGGTTTTTTCAAGTGCACTAGAGGTGTGAGGCAAGGAGATCCTCTTTCTCCTCTCCTTTTTTGCATTGCTGAGGATGTCCTTAGCAGAGGGCTATCTAAGCTGAGGGTTGAGGGGCAAATTAGCACTATTGAGGGCCCTAAAGGAATTAAAACTCCTTCTCATGTGCTCTATGCTGATGACATCTTTATATTCTGCAAAGGAAAGAAAACTGAGCTTCGCAAAATCAACCAATTGCTCATCAATTACTCAGAAATATCTGGTCAATGTGTCAATGCCTCTAAAAGTAAGTTCTATTCAGCTTCTTCTTCTCACATGAAAATTGCTTCTATAGCTCAGGTTCTTGGGTTTTCTGCTGGCAGTTTGCCCCTAACCTACCTTGGAGTTCCTATTTTCTTGGGGAAACCAAGAAGGATTCATTTACAAAAAATTGCTGATAGGATAATTAGCAAGCTGGCTACTTGGAAAGGGGCTTTGCTATCAATCATGGGCAGGGTTGAGCTAGTCAGATCTGTAATTCACAGCATGCTGCTTTATAGTTTCAATATTTATGCTTGGCCTAACTCTCTTCTTAAGCACATTGACAAGTGCATAAGAAACTTTGTGTGGTCTGGTAACATTGAGGTGAGGAAGCTAGTCACTGTGGCTTGGAAAAATGTTTGCTTGCCCTTCAAGGAAGGAGGTTTGGGTATCAGATCTCTAAAGAAGATAAATCATGCTGCTATGCTCAAGCTTGCCTGGGAAATGGCCAACTCCAATCATGATTGGGCTTTTTTTTAGGAATAGGTTTGGATCTAATCCTACTCCTTCAAGCAGATACTTCAAATCCTTAATATGGCCTGCTATCAAAGCAAACTGGCACAACTTGCACAACAATTCAATCTGGATAATTGGTGATGGGAATAAAACAAACTTCTGGCTTGATAACTGGTTAGGAGAACCATTAGTGGAAACTCTAAGCATTCCTACTCAGTTCCACTCTGATTTGAGGGCCTCTGTTGCTGATTTCATCAGAAATGAAGCCTGGATCATTCCTCAAACCCTGATAAACAATTACCCTCAAATCACATCAAAGTTTGGCAGCATAATTATCCATAGTGATACAGACAAGCTAGTTTGGAAGAATTCCCCTGATGGGTTACTATCTGCCAAGCTTGCCTATCTGTACATGAATCCTGGTTCAGTCCAGAGCAATTGGGGTAAAGTCATCTGGTCTGATGCCATCCCTCCTTCTAAATCCTTTATAACTTGGAGATTGATCAATAATAAGATGCCAACTGATGACAATCTTCAGAGACGTGG
>NW_017727897.1:36022-39668 GCF_001865875.1 Lupinus angustifolius
AAAGATTATGAGGATGAAGTGAAATCATTTATTAGGTTTGAAATTGAGAATGCTGAAAACCCTAATAGAATTGTATGTCTTTCTTTAAAATGTTGTTACTCCAATCAAGTTACTCTAATCGAGTTAAATATTAATTTAGTTGCCATGGTATTGATCAGAGTTGCACATTTTGGACAAGGCATGGAGAGAAAACAGATAATGAGACAAAATGTGTTTATACTAATAAGATCTTTACAAAAGATATCACCATACATGCATGTGAAGGCAATCGTTTCGAAGATATGGAAAATCTTTTCGAAGAAGATCTTCAAGATTGTCTTGAGATGTTTAAGCGGTTGATAAGTGATGCACAGAAACCATTGTATGATGGTTGTATTAAGTTCACAAGATCATATAAGTTGAAATCTGTTAATGGATGGAGTGATAAGAGTTTCACTAACTTACTTGTACTTCTAAAGAATATGTTGTCTAAGGTTATTGTGCTACCTTGAACGTGTGATGCTAAATAAATGTCATGCTCCATTGGAATGGACTACAATAAAATAAATGCTTGTGAAATTGATTGCATCTAATTTTTTAATGATTATGCTTTCTTAAAGTTCTATCATAAATGTAATGTCTAGCGATATAAGAAGGAGGACTCAACTCCTAGAAAGGTTGTATGGTATTTTCCCATAAAATCAAGATTTAAGCACATGTTCAGCAATGCAAAAGATGCAAAGCATTCGACATGACATACATATGAAAGGATTAAAGATGGTAAGCTTCAACATCCTGAAGATTCACCTCAATGGAGAAAATTTGATGATGATTGTACTAGTTTTAGTCAATAATCAAGAAATCTACACCTTGTATTTTCAATTAATGGATTTAACCAACACAATGAATAAGATAACTTGAATTTCATTAGAAAAATAATCCATTGCTAGTTGAGTTTCTCCTAGTTTCTTGGTTAAACCAAGGTCATTTCTTATCAAGGTTCTCTTCCTTGTGGCGAAATACATTAGGCTTATCAAGCAATCAAGCTTTTGGCACCTTCATCGTCCTATCTAATCCATCTTCTTCTATCAACTTCAACCATCAACCACACACGCCCAAACAATCCCCACACATACAACCATCACCAAATATCCATACACAATTTCCCTAAACAATCCACAAACCCACTCAACCTTCACCCCAAAACCCACGGCCAAACACACTCCATAAACAACCAAAAACCAAACCACATAATCATACTCCACGGCCAAACAAAACCCAAAACAAAAAAACCAATCAAAAATGTAACAAGTTTCAAAGTGCAAAAAAATTCCATATTTTTCTCAAAGACTTACATTCAAGAACGACCAAAACAAAATCTGAATCTCCTCAAAAAGGATTCACCCCAGCATTGTTTTTAAAAGTACAGAGTAGACTAAAATTGTAAGCATAATAACAAAACACATATACAATCAATTATATGAATACATTATAATGAAATTCATTAATCTGTTAGAATCAACATTTCATCAAGAAATATAGATTATTGGCTATTAAATTGTAGACCATGTCACTAGCTATAATATTGCGGTTGTAGTGACTACCACAGTCCCATCATACTACAATTGCAGTTTGATATCGAACCAAGATGACAATGACATAACCATGTGAGGTTGCAAAACTACCACATTGGACCACATGAAATTAAAAAAAATATTTTAATCGCAAACAAGTTCACATTACAATGGCTTGCGTAATGATTTTAATTGCAATAAAACCATGACCACAATTACAATACAAATTTAAGAAAAATGCTAGGATTAATTAATGAAAATAATCACATCACCTCAGTTGTAAAACAAGACAAGAACTTTCAGAATATGTGTTATATTGAGGTCTCTAAGAAACTTGAGTGTAAAAACAATATGGCCATCTTCTTGTACATTACTTCACCTATGATCAACATGCGCTTCCTCTAGGGTTTCGATATTGATAATGGAAAAATTAGTTTAGGTAGTTCCCATTGAGATACTAAGATACTCTAGATAAGGTGTGTCTATTATAGTATCCTTAGATTCAGAGTAAATTCTATCTGTTAAGGTTAAATTCTTCAACAAAGAAGGCACGCAAAGTTTCGATGTTTTTCAATCCATTGTAATAAATGTTAGATACAATGTTTTAAGAACTGGGCAGCTTGAGAAAAGCGTATTAATAGCCTGATCCATATAATCTATTTCAAAATATAGGATGTTGAGAGAAGGTAGAGAAACTAATGAAAGTTGTTCCAAAAACATGGAATCGGTGAATGTCAATGAGACGAGTCCACTGCAAGTGAAAATGCTACTAGGTACAGAGAAGATTATAAAAAGATCTACACCATAGGAATAGTCATATTGGAGGTTAAGGTTGAATATCTCTAGGTAGGGTCCAGTGGTAGCTTTGATGCACGTAATCATGGAACAATCCATAGTTTCTAAAAACATTGTTGTGAGACAAAACCTTCAAATGTCTCATGTCAGCGCATGATGTTGAAAGGTTTTTCTGGGGGAAGTTTTCCCTTCTCAACAAATCGTCTTGGCAGTAGTGCCAATTTGTTGAAAGCGGAAGTTCCCTCATTTTAGTGTGTTTCCTTTTTATTTGATTAAGTAAGTGAACACAGTTTTATTCTTTGTTCACCATCTCGGCTTTGTTGAAATAAATTCCAACACAGGTATAATGGTTTCAAGAATATTCCAGTTACAACTTACTTCATTAATAATCATGTGAATAAGTTATTCATTCTTTCCCCTATCTTGGCTTTGTTAGAATAAATTCCAATGCCGGTATAATGGTATCGAAGCAATCCCCTATTACATAATTCTTAAGTACCTTTGAATACCATCTTTGTTTTGTGGAATAAGTTCCAACACCGGTTTAATGGTATTCTAATGTACAAAACTGATGAATAGTTAGTTGTTAGAAACAAATAAATAAATAAAGAACAAAAGAATAATAAATTTAAGTGACATTTATTTACTTACTCCCTTTCAGGTTTATTTTATTAACAAACCAAACTTCTGCCTTAAGAAAGGTTGGTATTAAAGAATAAATAAATTGTGGAAAGTAAATAACAATAAATAAAAGTTAGTGAGTTAGTTTCATCACTTTTATATATTAAAAGGTCTTTTTGTTGAAAGTGTTGTTCGGTGTTTATTTTAGTTGGGAGTTTTCTCCTCTCAACAAATCGTCCTGACAGCAGTGTCAATTTGTTGAAAGATTAATACCCTCAATTTTGTTATGTTCCTTTTGCAAGTAAGAGAACTCGGTTTTATTCTTTGTTCGTCATCTCGGCTTTGTTGAAATAAATTCCAACGCCGGTATAATGGTTTCAAGAATATTCCAGTTACAACTTACTTTCTTAATAATCATGTAAATAAGTCATTCATTCTTTGCCCCATCTCGGCTTTGTTAGAATAAATTCTAACGCCGATATAATGGTATTGAAGCAATTACCTATTACCTATTACCTATTACCTATTACATAATTATTAAGTACCTTTGAATACCATCTCGATTTTGTGGAATAATTTCCAACATCGGTTTAATGGTATTCTAATATATAAAAGTGATGAATAGTTAGTTGTTAGATACAAATAAATAAATAAAGAACAAAATAATAATAAATTTA
>NW_017727897.1:39768-40577 GCF_001865875.1 Lupinus angustifolius
TTTTTAGGTGATCAATCTAAAAAGAGCATTAAGAATTTCTCAAACAAGTAAAATTAATCAAAGCATCAACTTGAATGATTAAAATTCAAATCTTTTAGAATATAAGAAGAAGTAGAAATACATAACCATATTCAAAAGAAATTGTTAGGAGCATGAGCCATCCATCCAAGGATTGGATGCTTTGAGTTCCAAATGAGATTACAAAATTGATTTATGTATCTCATTTGCCTTCTCCTTTTCTTCTCTTGAATTCTAAACTAAAATTACAAACTTACTTGAAATAAAGCTCCTAAGAACTAAGAACAAGAAGATAGAACTTCAGAGAATTTCTAGGCAGAATGTGTAAGATGTATTTTGTGTTATTGATTCCTTCTTTTGCTCGAATGGAATGCCCTATTTATAGAAATTCTTCTGAGTCGCTGAGCTGCTTGTCAGCCCCACTAAGGAGCTGACCAAACCCTTCAGCATGGGTTTGGTTCCTTGATCAAGAAGCTTTGTCACCTCCTTATGCGTGACTCATCGAAGCTAGTTGTGAGCTATGAAACCAGCTATTGTGAGCTACTCTGAAAAGCCTATGGTCGGCTACTTGAGGTGAGGTCATTGGTGACTTCATGGTTTGCTTGATGGATAAGTCAAGTTTGGGTGCATACCGCTTAGCACACTTGTTGCACTACTAAGCTGTTTGTTCAACAGCTTTGACCGTGATAACTAGGACATGACCTGGTACTTGCTGATCTGGTCAAGAGTCTGATTCTCCGCTAAGCTGCTTGGTTGGACTGCGAAGCTGCTTGTTCAGCAGCTTGGGCATG
>NW_017727897.1:40677-63598 GCF_001865875.1 Lupinus angustifolius
TTTGGTAAATTGTATACTATGTATGCATGTGAGTTGTGAATAATAGTCCCACATAGGTTAGTTTTAAAAAAACAATCTCATTTTATTGGTATAAAAGGAAAGGACTTCTAAGGGATTGAATCATTAAACTATCTTCCCATAAAATTTGTTATTTAGTCACACACTTTGAAACATTATATGTAATGATAATTAGGACTCATGTTAGTTTTGTGGCCTATTGTTATTTCCTAACGTGTTGCAAACATAAATAAATAAATTAATATAAAGTTGAGAAAATAACAAACTTGATGATGTAGGTAGTGAGGAAGCTAAAAAAACATGGCTTTTATGAGGTGCAAAGATTTGGACAAAGAGGTATGTGGGGCCTTCTAGGTGACTTGCTAAAAAACTTGTGTGTTGTTGTTGGACTTTTTAGCAACATGTGAATGAGTTCTTTAATTGTATAAGCCAGCAAAACACACAACTCCTTTAGTAATGGGTAACATCTTAGTCGTAAACATCTTCCATATCTTTCACTGAGGGAGATAGTGACATTGCTTTGCTCCAGTGGAACGAAACACATGGGATATCCACCATAAGGCTGGTTCATATGCATAAATTGTGGCCCCAAGTTCGGAAAAGAGAATATTTTGGGGATGACCCATGTTTTGTTGTGAATGGCTTACCCGTGAAGCAGTGGTGGCTATAGTGGTTGTTGGCTTTGTTAATAGTATGGAAATTGGTGTCCGAAACTCGTCCATTGTAGGAATGAATGAAGTCAGGTTTGAAGGTTTTTTTGTTTAGTAAAGTGAGAGTGAAAGTTTATGAAGTTAGTATAAAAAGGGGTTGAGGCAATGGAACAAACACAAGATTTAAGGTGAGCAAGACAGATACTTCAAAAGAAATTGGTAAGAAGGAAAATTAAGATGAGAATTGAGAATAGGAAAGAGACTCCATTCTATGATACCATGGGATGTAACAATATCAAGAGGAATATTTCATTTGATCCATTTGAGGTAGAGATGTTGATGTGGGTGACATGGATTAAAGTGGAAGCCAAGTAAGAACCCTATAAAATCAAAGGTGGTGGCACCATATGAGGACTGCCAAAAAGAAGAGAATCCCCCATTTCATTATGCCTTAGACTTTTTTAATAGAAGATACGCAATACTTCTACCTGAAGATGGGATATGCCACAAACTCATAGCAACCAAATATATTTATAAAGTTTACTCTTTTTCTTTTTTGTAATAGTGTGACATTAAGAAGATGAAGTAGATAACATCTTCTACATCTTCCCCTTCTCTTTTTGTAACAGATTAAGATTAAATGAGACTCTTCTCTTTCCTATAGAAACTGTCCCCTCAAGATTAATATAGGCGTGTGTGAACACCCAATTTTGTCCTACCTTTACTTTTTATCTTTGATGCAAAACTCAAAAATTATATAAATCGTTTCATGATTCGCAAGAGCATTTGGGTAATTATGCAAGAACATTTGGGTAATTAAGTTGCAGATTAGTATTGTTGAATATGATTCATATGTGGTAATGCCCAAAAATCAACTATGTCTTCTAAATTAATTTACATGCAACACCCAACTTTCCTCTCATTTAGAATAGGATTTTAACATCTTTCAGCAATAATCAAAGTTGGGAAGCCGATAGAAAATAAGTTCATATCACTATGAACACTCGGATTAAGAATTAAGGTATAGTTTGATTAATGCTATCAAAGACCATAACCTGGACATAAAGTTACTCAGGAGCCTACACTATCTATCATACAAACAGTGGCCCGAATTTGGAATAAAAGGGTGCATAGTATAAAATATACGTGCATTAAATCAGGAGATTTCCTAATGAGTTCACCATAGTGTAATTGATATACAAAAAGCTACTGTTAGAATCATGAATTCAATAAATGAGCATGCCAAAGACTGAAGAAAAAGTTGGAGAGCTTGTTAAGCAGTTCTCTGATCAAGGGAAGATAATGTTGCTTGGTGCGGATGACATGGATATTTTCAAGGGAATAAGTTTAAAGCTTTTGGCCATGGAGCAGCTTCTCATTCGGCACCCTGTGTGTCAAGAAAGAGTTGTGTTGGTGCAGATAGCTAATCCTGCAAAAGGAAAAGAAAGTTGTGAAAAAGTTACTCTTGACTAAATTGATGAACAACCGTGACAAAAGGCTAAGTGAGAAAGGAATCTCACTGCTCTTGCATATGTGCAGAAAACTAGACTACAATTGGAACCTTATTATAGCATCTCACCTGGACACTGAGATTTCGCATCTGAAGCTTGTGTTGCTCTTTGGTACCAACAATTAATGATGATGTAAAATAATGAAAGAGGCGAAGAGATATGGTGAACCAAATGGAGCAGTCAATGAGTCTAACACCAAATAGAATCATCCACTACAAAAACAAACAGAATATATTAGTACAAGAAATATAGCAATAACAACATCCTTATTAATAGAAGGGGCAGGGGATCAATAACCAAAACCCTTTATTGTTGATTTTGGCTTTGGCCAACGCCCACAAGCCATTACCAGGTCTGCACTTGAACCTAAAAATCCAGCATTAACCCAAATGAGAAAACAGCCAAGATAACAACAGCTAGAGAGAGAGGATTGGCAGCAAATGAAGACAATGACAATAACGTGATTTGTAGAATCCTCATCAGGAAGATATGCATAGAATTGTTCTTGAATGGACACATTAAACTAGGGGAATCAGTCACAAAAGTTCTTACTAATGTACATACAATGGATACAATTGATACTTCTAGCATACAAATACCTCTTGGAAGATAGTTATAACCATGATTCCCTGAATAAGGCAGATGGTAGTTCAAAAGCAGCAAACCAGAATACATATTCTCTTCTGGTTACACATACACTTAAGTAAATAATAATTATTCCAAAGCAATCACACCAATCAGCCATGAGTTACATGATAAAGGCCAGTTACCATTCTACTCCAATTATGGTCATCATTGGCAAATAAGAATCTTCTCAAACAGTTACGTATGCACATAAATCAGCAATAACTGGGACAATACAAGAGTTTCAAAAAATGCAAACCAGAAGTCATCACCAGTTGGCATATTCCTTTTACAGTTATGTATTCCAGTAAGCATAAAAGGCAAATCAGTAGGTGAGAATTCAGAAATATCTCAGCAGTTACATAAAAATCATAATCAGCATGAATGGGAATAGTTATTGGGCAGTTTCAGAATGGGTATCCAGAAAGCAAAAGGCCAATGCAACATAAACATACAGCTATAAAAGGCATACAACACACGCAAGTCAGGGGGAGAAACATACACAATACACACAACTAGTGAAAAATCCAGACACACATACACTTACATAGCCCCAAACAGAGATCACATACATAACCTATAACCATACAAAAGAACCAGAGAACAGTCAATACACAGTTGTTAAAGAGACATATCATATGAGTCTAAGAATAACTACATTTGCAACGCATATATCAAAGAGTGATATACCACACCCATAAGTCAACAATCAGACCACAGATAGCACAATTATCAAGAAGAGGATAGCACATTCAGAACACACATCACAGCACTGAGCATACACTCAGAATACCAGGATAATCGTACAATCAGGTAAGCATTCCGATCATAAAAGATGTATTCATTAGACATATCATTTATCTCTTAGTTTGCATTCTAAATATATATGCTTACATTAACTGCCTGTTGTTTACTCGGTTGTCCAGAAACGTATATATTTGTGCTAAGTTGAAACGCAAGTTAATCTCAAAAAAGATTTTTTTCATGAAATACAAGCAGAAGGACGTTTTACTTATTATACATCTGTAATAGCTAAATAGACATATACTTTCAGTAAGAGCCTTATATGTAAGTTGTTAAAATGAAAAGCAATAACTGAGGATGCTCATCTTTATCATCATGATGTGTCGGTAACACGAATCTGAGGCTTAATTAAAGAATTATCTAACAAACGGAATCAAGCTTACGGGAGAGCATACCCCTAATTTCCTAGTAACTCCAATAAAGGAATCATTTTCCAGTTGTTAAGAATTTGGTAATCCCAACCCTTTCGGAAATAATTAATTGAAGACGGTAACTAAATCCATACCTCATTTTGGTGAGTTTCCTCTCATTTAGAATAGGATTTTGACATCTTTAAGCAATAATCAAAGTTGGCAAACACACCAAAAAAAGTTGAGACAACCAAAGATAAAAAAAAGATGGCATTTTTTTAGGCGTTCTAGAATCAATTTTATCTTCAAAATCTAATTAACGGTTTATTAATTTCTGGCGGTTTGTTTGAATTTTTTAATTGTCAGTTTTATTTTTTATATTCTAAAATCAAGTCAACGGTTCCATTTTTCATACATAAAAATAACCATTGTCGTTTATCTTTGATATTGAAAAGGAAAATAAATAAACGTTACAACAGTAATGCATACTCCTACCCTTTCCGTATGATTGGTGTTTCTCATAAATAATTAGACTATAGCAATGTTACAAAACAATTTAATTGCTGAATAATATTATTTACGTTTCACTTTGCCAATTTATCAACTCATAATACTCACACTAAAACCTACAAAGAAAAAACAGAGAGTCACCTATTCATATTCAACAGGTTACTCAGTGCTCATGGGGGTTTCACTCCTGCACTTCAATTTTTGAAGCTATTCAAATCCCAATTTCAGTTTCAATGAATAAGGAAATGGAGTAACAAAATGAGAAATAGAGAGAGAGAGAGAGTAACATCATAAGGAGCTATAAAAGTGGGAAGATTATTCCATGAAAGGGGGAGGCAACCAACAGAGAGATATAGATATCATCACTCTAACAATTGAAAAGAGAGAATAATTTTTTATCCATCTCTATAAGTCCTAGATGGAGATATTTTCTTCATAAGTATATACTACATATCTTATTTTGGCATTGCACACGTCTTATCCTCTTTTCCAATACCCTGTATATAGCATATATCTTTTACTTTGCTTATGCATTTTTGGTATGATGATTTTTATTGCAACAAATTCAGTGTTCATTTCATGAAGTTAACTCCCATACTTAAGGACACTGTCTAAAGCATTGAACACTTTCCTAACACCTACAACATCAATTCCTACAGCCCCAACAACAGCTACAACATCAATTCCTACAAGCTCCAACAACACCTTCACTCTCATAGACCAGTTCTCGAAGACCCTCTGAATGTAGCAACTTCTTCCTTGGCTCGTTAGTCCAGAGTTCAGGCTGGATGAAAAGCTACAAGGGTATGTTGTTAATGAAAGAAAAGCAATGTGAAAAAATATATATTGAAAAACCTATGCAGCAAACCCCTTTATCTTTTTGTTAAACCTACTATCAATCTATCTCTGTCTTATGGTGTGGACATTTCATTTTTCTCCATCCCATAACATACCCATGCCTATAGCCACCATTTTTTTTATATCTCCAACATGATTATGATACCCTTAAAGCCCCCTTTCTACCACTTCATCAACCTATACAAACAACACATACAACCCACTTAAATATCAAATCTATTCTAACAATTAAACACTTCTATATCACTCTAGGATCATTATTATCCCTTACTATATGTCTCTTTGTGAACCTTGATGCCCCTGTAACAAGTAAGAAAATGCGTGTTGTGATTGCTTGGGTGTTTGCTTGGTGGGTCACCATGGCAGTGCCACTTCATGCGACATCTATGTGCCCCCTTTTTCTGTTCCCTCTCTTTGGTATAGCTACCTAAAGAATGAATAAGAGTCAAATTTGAATCTTTGAGTTTTAATTCTATATTTGTATTTATTAAAAACAATTAGTGGATGATTTTTTAAGCATTTGTTGATACCAATTATGAACCTTTAGTTGTTTTTGATGTACATTGGTGGGGCTGCACTTTTAATTTTACTATTTGAGTTTCCTTCAACACTAATTTCAGCTACATGTTAAGTAACCAGAGAGCATACACACATATATCATACAAACATATATACATGCGTATCGCGCATATATCTACGATAACAAGCCATCTATCTATACATACAACGTACTTTTTTATCAGTCACTAATAATATTCAATAGCATTTAATGCCATTGATAGTTTTTATAACATAATCATTTAACCATTACAAGTTATATGTTGCAAGTAAAATATTTATATTAATAAATATATTATGTTTACTATAATATATATAATAATTAATATATACTTTAATTAGTAAACCATTGGTTGAGTTCTATGTTGGTTAAGGGTCCAAACATAGAACTTGATAATTGTTTGTAACATAGTTAGTCATTTAACCATTATAGCATTAATTTATATGTTGTAAATGTTGTTTATAACATAGTTAGTCATTTAACCATTGAACCATTACAAGTTATATGTAGTAAACAATAATATTTATATTAATAAATATATTATGTTTACTATAATATATACAGTGATGGATCTTGATGCAATGTTTAGGGGACAACAATATGTAAATATAAGTGATAATTAATATTAACTGAGTAACAAAAAAACATGATAAAATATACATATTAATTCTAAATAACAATAATAAAAAATTAAAGACGTTTAAAATATTTACATTCATTTGAAATGTCTTAAACTCAGCTGCAATTTTATAATTTTGTTTAGTTGTCTTTGTTGCTGAAAATTTTGTAGTACCTTAACCATAATAGTTAAGATTAGACGAACAACTCAATCAAGTAAATAATAGGCATTTATTTTTCCCATATCGTCAAAGTTGCACTTAATTTAGAGATGCTTGTAAGTTTTTCAAACATAGATGCCTAACGACATCAATAATAAAATATTGAAATTGACGTCTCAAGCTAATCTTATCTTGCTCATTGAAATTCATAAGATAAGGTTTTTGCATAAAAATCACGTTATCTATTTTAAATGATTTATACAAATTATTATGATCTTAAAATTTTTGCGGCAAAGTTTGACAAAGATAAGCTTTTATCCTCGTAATTTAGTTTACACATATAAAATCCTTATAAACAATATCAACATCTACATATATATGAGAAGTTGATTCATTATCTACAACTTTTAGAACGACCATATTGTATATGTATCAAACTACAAATTGAAAACAAAGTGAGGTAGATGAGTATTTTCTTGAAGAAAACATTTGGGTGTAGCTAAAAGTAAAACAATTATAGTTTAATTAATATATTTGGGAAAAATATTTAGGGGTAGTTTCCCCTACATGTTTCAACAAATATCCGTCTCTATGTGTATATATAGTATAGTTTAATTAGTAAAGTATTAGCTAATCGTTGTTATAATAAATAATATGATATTTATAATACTGGTAGAAGATATTTGAGGGTATTAAAAAAAACTGGGTCATTTGTTTGCAATGAAAAAAATAATTTGGTCATTTTTTCAATAACCCCCTAACTCAGATATACGCAACACATCACGTTCCACTATAATTCATTGGTCTCCACAAAACCAAACCCTCATCTTCTTCATCTCTCTACAATCTTCACAAAAAGTTGTCGTTTAAACCACTACTCAACATCCCTATTCTTCTGTCAGACATCGATTCTTCACTTATCATCTCAGAGGCACGTTTTTTTAATGTTGTTATCATTTGGTTTTTTTAAGTATTACTGGAATTAATTCATGTTTTTTTCATTTCATCAATGAAATGAATTTGATAGAAATAGTTAGTTGTCTATAATGTATTTAGTGAACTTGTTTGAATGTGTACTTTGAGTTTTGAATTTATTTGTTCACTATTGAATGGATTTAATTAGGATTTTTGTATGTTTTCATCTATTGTAGTCATTTGTGAACTCCTCCATAAAACAAGCTACTAGTCTTTCGTTTTTTTAATTATTTATATTCATGATGTTAGAAATGGGTTGATCATATTTGTATTGATAAATTTAGAAATGTGATGGCTATAGATGTTGTTGATATATGGAGGTTTTGGGGGTCATCAAAACCATATCATGACCACTACTGCATCAGCCGCATTTTTTCATAATTGTCTGAACCGTCAATGTTTTGGACAGTTCTAAAACCACAACTGCAACCATGGTTTAAAACCTTGTTTCCCACTATCTTAATGTGAAAATATTAATGTTATATTATTAGTGTGAGGCAGAAAGAGAGTCAGCCTCTC
Source organism: Lupinus angustifolius (assembly GCF_001865875.1). Taxonomy (NCBI): domain Eukaryota; kingdom Viridiplantae; phylum Streptophyta; class Magnoliopsida; order Fabales; family Fabaceae; genus Lupinus; species Lupinus angustifolius. The sequence goes on from NW_017727897.1 coordinate 48,835, forward strand.
TACCACAATATTGTTGCTTCATAATGATCAAGAGGTCATTGGTTCAAAAATCATGGGCATAGTCTTTCATCACTTCTAAGATAAGGCTGCATAAATGGCAAACACTAAAATTTGAACTGGATGTTAGTTTGCTTCAATGTGAAGTATGACTTAGTCATAAGATTAAAAAATGTCGTATTCAGTTACCGTTTCGGCATTTTCAGAAGTCGTGAATCTAACGTACAACTTCTGTATAGAAATCATGACACCCTTTAACGAATTTTGGGTATGTTATTTATATTGTTTAGAAGTCGGATATTTCATGTAGAAGTCATGATTTGCTTTAACGTCTTCTACAAGTAGTTTAAAATCTTTCACTAGATGTTGGATTTTTGCATACCAACTTGTAAACTTGCAAAATGTTCCTCATAGAAGTCGTAGTTTCGAATCACGATTTCTAAAAAACTTGATAGTCGACCACAAATTAAACAGATGAGATTAACCACTACTCAATCGAATGGCTAATAATGCATTTCACATGGATGCGAACTAAACCTACAGTTCGCAAGTTAGTCTATGCATGCATAATAAATATATCATCTTCAGACTCCACTATGTGAGATCTCATGTACTAGATCATCCTATTATTATTATTAGTGGAATGTGCACTCTGATTAACTTGCTACAACTCGAAATGGTAATTTAAAATTATTAGGGGACTAAGTTGGTAGGGTCAAAATAAAACTTAAGAGGCTGAAATGAGTAATTACTCTCATTTATATACATAATTAAATGTAAATTTTTTAGGTAATTAAACTTACAAGCATATTGGTTCCACATTTGCCTTATTGTTTCTGAGTTGAAAATGAACGGTTGAAACACCACTACATAGTTTAGCAAATGCATGAAAGATAGAATTCATAGTTGATGATAAATCTAGTACAAGAAATATATTCCATGATTTCCACTTTCTTGAATAATGTAGATAAAATGAAGTATATATAAACCAATAATCTAAATGGATCTATATATCTTTCTTTTGTACAAAGTATTACTCCTCTGAACTATAAAAATGAACTTATAAACTACTATCAATCTTTATTATTTTGAATTTTATTATAATTTTAATAATGTTAAAAGATGTTAATTTATAAAATATTGACAGATTTTTAATTAAGATTTTAAAATAATTAAGTTTTTACTTTCTTTTAACAAAAAGGACACATTTTTTATTTCCACAAAATAGAAAATAAGCAACAATATATATATATTATTATAATTATATATATTTTTAATTATATATTTTTATTTTATAATTAGAAACTACCATATTTTTATTTAATGTAATTGAATATTCAATTTTCATATATCTCCTTTGTACAATTATAGTACTTTTCTTTTTGTATTCGATGTATTTTATATTAAATTTTGTTTATTGGATATAATTTAAATTATATATTTTTATTATAATGTTCAATTTAAGGTGAGAGAGATAATTTCAACATGCAATTAATGTTTTTGTTGGTGATTAGTTTTTTTCCGAATATAGTATAGATATATTCAATATTACGTCACATACTTTTTATTGTGATTACTTACTTAATGAATATTTGAAGAATAATAATTTTTGAAAACATGAATGGTGTTACTATGGGATTTTGCTCTTCCTTTTCTACAGGCATGACTTTATTTTAGTTGTTATAAAAATGGCTAACAATATCTTTATCATGTTGCGAAATTGATTATTATGTACAAAAATAAAAAACAAATATAAACTTAGTAAAAAAAATGTAAATTATGAAATAAACAAATTCAGATGAAATTTAAATTAACAAATAAAATGGAGTAATACAGTAAATGTATCACAATATAATAAATCATATAAATAAATAAATGCTAGAAATAAAAATAAGTGATGGAAATTAGTTACTCACTTATTATTGTACTTGAATGTTTTTCAATACAAAATAAACCACGAGGAGCAGCCTTGAAAGAGGAACCAAATAAAAAAGTTAAACTACAAAAACTTTAGCCCAAAACAAGTGATTGGCTGAAGTATAGAATGATTTGATATCCCTTAGAAGTCACTTCTTTTTGTACCCATAAAATGAGACTACCTTTTAAAATTAACCTATGTAGGACTATTATTTGCAAAAATATACATACATAGTATACAAGAAAACTGAGCAAATTAGACTTAACAAGTTCAAAGTTTCAATGCGGATAGTATGAGGTTATTAATATGTTCACTATTGAGAATGACAATCCAAAGTTTAATGTATTCTGTTTTATTCTATGAGGAATAAGCCTAAAATATTAATCCATAATAGCTTGATTGAATGTTGTATGTATAAAATGAAAAGTGCCACATTAGTCGAAAACAAGTGATGGATGCATGTATTTTTAATTTTATCTTACTGTACTTTTTGGCAAAACATAATTGTCATGATATTGTTTGATTATAATGTGTTGCGTTGATATTAATACAATCTTTCGGATATCTGATATTAAAATTATATCTAACTAAATATATTTGCGTGTGTTGTTGATGAATGTATATATGAATATATTAATGTGTACAACAATCAATAGTGTGTGCTAGGGGAGCTTGCAAGCGCTATTGTATATGAGCATTGTTGTCTGTGTCACATACAACATCACTCCTTATAGCGAGCGATATTATATGTGATACGTACAAAAATGCTTCCTAGAAGGAGCGTTATTGTAGGTATCACATATAACATCGCTCACTAGATGGAGCACTGTTATAAATATAACATATAACAACACTCACGTATGCACTATTGAATCATAGCTAACATTATACCGTGTTCACATAGATAGTACCCAAAATTGCTTTTGATTCCAAATATTGAGTGCATTGAAAAGTAACTCTAGCTTACTAATCACACTGTGTTACAAGTAACCACATTCATGACCTCAATTTCAATCAATGGCAAGTACTTTACAATTACATCTATGAAGATTGTCTCATGTAGTGGGTAATATGTTCTGCTTAACATATAAAGGTAGAGAAGTGGAAAGTATGTTCTTGGTATCAGTATGCTTGACCAAAGAAATTGCTAGAAAAGATAATGAACATTCTATTTTTATACTAAGAAAATCGGTAACCAAAAATATAAAAGACTATCAGAATATAATTTCATAATTGAATGCAAATGCCATAATGCCACACACATCAATCATTTTCTTTTCCATAAACTCCAGAAAAATATTTCGAAATTGAGATTGTATCCTCTATGAATTTTTTATTTCCTAGAACATCATATTAACTTATATAAACTGACAATTTTATACCACCAAAAAACAATGTTGACTCATCAAAGAAAATACCAATTCTCTTAATTCTCAAATATATATATTTGATACTGATTTTAAAATTACAATAGCAACAAAGAAAGCTCTCCCCTACTATTTCAAATTGTCGACCACATAATGTAATGCGGCCGCTATACTGTACTTGCAATGACTTTCATGACTGCATGACACTGCATAGAGCTCTGATAACACCATAGATTTTGTTAAAGTTAACACCTTAAGGAAATACAAATAGGTCAGTCAAAATTAAGCACACACCTATTGGAGTCCCTTGGTATACTCGACAAGTGTTTTAGTATAAGATGTTTTTTTTCTAAACTTAATGAAGCATCTGTATGAATTTTCATTGTTTTCAAAACTAGTCCTTCTTGTATTGTAAATGCAATAAATATCTGCTCATTTAATTTGTAAAGTCATGATATCCTCGAAACGCAATACTTATCAGGTGTGATCTAAGATACTGGCAAACATTTTGGAAGTCTCTTACTTTCTACATATAGTTACTTTTTTGAAATAAAGGATAATATTACTCAAAAAAATGGCAGCAAAAACATAGATTTAAAGTTAAAATTTAGGACCCAACAAAACTGCAAACTATGAACTATAAAAACCTGAAGCATGCCACATTTATCAATCAAGTTTACTACAAATTTGGACTTCACATCCGGATCACTCAGCTTTAGACGGTGGACCATATAACATTCAAAAAATTCTAAAGTGGAGCCCATTTTATACATTGTTTTTAAGAGTAAAGAGTAGACTGTAAGCATAATAACAAAACACGTATACAATTAATTATATGAATACATTATAATGAAATGCATTAATCTGTTAGGATCAACATTTCATGCAGAAATATAGATTATTGGCTTTTAAATTGTAGACCATGTGACTAGCTATAATATTGTGGTTGCAGTGACTACCACAGTCCCATCATACTGCAATTGCAGTTTGATATCAAACCAAGATGACAATGACATGACAATGTAAGGGTGCAAAACTACCACATTGGACCACATGAAATTAAAAAATATATTTTAATCGTAAACAAGTTCACATTACAATGGCTTGCATAATGACTGCAATTGCTATAAAACCGTGACCACAATTACAATACAAATTTAAGAAAAACACTAGGATTAATTAATGAAAATAGTCACATCACTTCAGTTGTAAAACAAGACAAGAACTTCCAGAACTGGTGTTCTATTGAGGTCTCTAAGAAACTTTAGTGCAAAAACAATATGGCCATATTCTTGTACATTAGTTCACCTATGATCAACATGCGCTTCCTCCAGGTTTTCCATATTGATAATGGAAATATTAGTCCAGGTAGTTCCCATTGAGATACTCTAGAGAAGTTTTGTCTATTATAGTCTCCTTAGATTCAAAGTAAATTCTATTCGTAGAGGTTAAATTCTTCAACAAAGAAGGCACACAAAGTTTCGATGTTTTTCAATCCATAGTAATAAATGTTAAATACAATGTTTTAAGAACTTGACAGCTTGAGAAAAGCGTGTTAATAGCCTGATCCATATAATCGATTTCAAAATACAGGATATTAAGATAAGGTAGAGAAACTAATGAAAGTTGTTCCAAAAACATGGAATCAGTGAATGTCAATGAGACGAGTCCACTACAAGTGAAAATGCTACTAGGTACAGAGAAGATTATAAAAAGATCTACATCAGAGGAATAGTCATATTGGAGGTTAAGTTTGAATATGTCTAGGTAGGGTCCAGTGGTAGCTTTGATGCACGTAATCATGGAATAATCCATAGTTTCTGAAAACATTGATGTGAGATAGAACCTTCAAATGTCTCATGTCATGCACATGATCACAACAAAAGAGACGAAAATGGAAAAATGTTTTAATGTATTGTTGTTGTAGTTATAGAAGAAATTGAAGACATGATGATACTACTAGAGGTGCTCCCAACGAGGAGACAAAATGCAAGTAGTGACGCAAATTTCAGTTTCGAGGAATCGGAGGATGTGACATAGAATGGAGTCTGATAGAGTATTGATCGGGTTTTTTGTGGTTGTCGGGCCTTGGAGTTAATTGCATTTCAAGTTGGTCATCATATTAACTAAGTTTAGTTCAATCTTATACTAGAGGGGAGATTATCTGAAGGTATTTTCAAATATCCTAGAAGATATTTGGATATCATGATATCATTACTATATCTTTGATTTAACATAGAGTATCTAAGAATATCTGTTAGGATTGACATAATTTTATCTTATTGTTTATGATTTGAGTCTTTCTTATCATAATATAATCATTCACAATACTATCAATGCAATTTACCATATTAAGGGAAACATATAATTATGATCATTTTGTCAGTTGGTTTTCGAGGTGTTAGAAGTCATGAAAGAAATAGGTTTTTATGTTTCAAAACTTCTCAACTAAGATGAATATCTTTACATTTTTTTGGACAATAGAGAGTGCGACTTTACATTATTTCTAGTGTGAAGGACGATACTGGTTGGCTCCACATACCATATAAAGAGATCAACAAAATGGCATGACAATGGCTTGATGAATTTCAAAGAGCAAATGATGATAAAATGATCAACAAAATAGCATAGTTGTCTTTATCTTCTTCAATTTCTTTTGCCGAGATCATGCAAAGCTCATCAAAGCTCATCAAGCTGATCAACAAAATAGGTTTCATGAACATTGACAACCACTTTATGCTATGTTTGTAAGAGTCCATTATGAAAGTAAGGTTCAGACATTAATAAATAAAGGATACATCCAAACAAGAAAAATGGAAGTTAAATTTAGAGAAATAGATATAATAATTAATATTCAGTTGTCTAATATTAAAGTTTCATCTTCAAGGATGGCTACTAATGAAATTTATGCCATGGGATCAAGACTCATTTATACAATAATTATACTATTACATCGAGCTATTCCTTTGTCCGAAATAAAGTATAACCATTACAATATTTGGATCTATGAATCGAACACATATTTGGATAAAATTATTATAGGCCTCCGTCTTAAATCGACAAGTATTTTCAAAGCCTTTCCTAAAACTTGGTGCATGTAAGTCTTAGCAAACTATATATTTTGCACTATCCAACCAATCTCCGCCCCTTATATTTCTCACTCATCTGTTTCATTAAGACACGTGTTTCCCATAACATGGAATTATATAACATAAAAAACCTCATCCACTGGTATTGATCACGCGAGGTTGTTCCACTCAGTGGCCCCTAATTTATTTTTTCTTCTAGCCTAATTAAATATCTCAGAACTATTAGGTCGTGCATTAATGTGTGCATCAAATTCATGTATTTCCCTCCACGTCTCATATAAACAAGTAGTGCATCTTAATTAGATTCATCATGAAACATTATGAAGTTACAATCAAATGATGGACTCCTATATTCACATGTGATAAAATGTATAATATCATCCGCCTAAAGAAGATATCACCCACGTGAAGAATTTTTCCATATTCTTGATGAGCTTCTAATTTTTTATCAAATCGGGACTAAGATTTTAATTATTCTTTCCCATGATTAACAAATCGCATTTTTTTATTTTAAACAATATTTAGTCTAGAAACTTGGGACCAATATTCTAGAACTATCCTTCCTTTAATAAAATAGAATCACATGAAACTTTGTATTCTCATTCTTAAGAGTCAACGTATTGATAACCTTCCACTCTCAATGATGAAACTTTAAACTTGTTAAGTTTAATTTGTGAAGTTTTCTTGTATATTATGTGTGCATATGTGTTGACAATAATAGTCCCACATATGTTAACATTAAAAGGTAATCACAGTTTTTTTGTATAAAAAGAAATGACTTCTAAGTGACTGAATCATCAAACTATCCTATATTTTAGCCAATCACTTGTTTTGGGCCATATTTTTCGTAGTTTAACTTTTTTATTTTCTTCCTCTTTGTGGGTTACTCCTCCTGGTTTATTTTGTATAGACAAATATTCAAGTACAATAGTAATTGAGGTAACTATATTCCATTACTTCTTATTATTTCTAGTATTTATTTAATTAAATCATTTATTATATTGTGATGTATTTACTTAATTACTCTATTTTATTTGCTAATTTAAGTATTTCATAAGTATCATTTTTTTATTAAGTTTCTAGTTGTCTCAATTTTGGTACATAGGAATTTATATTGCAATATGATAAAATTATTTTAAATAAATTTTTATAACAACTAAAACGAAATCATCCCTATTGAATTGCAAGAGTGAAATCCCACACTTCCGTGATTCATGTTTTTAAAAATTATTATTGTTCAAATATTCATCAAGTAATCACAGGGTACATAGTATCGATTATATCATAGTAAAGTAAAAACTTAATTATAAATTTTTCAATATTGTATAAATAAACATAATTTAACATTATTAAATTTATGTACCAAAATAAAGGATGATAGTTGCTTTGTATAAGTTCATTTTATTAGTTTAGAGAACTAATATTTTATACTGAAGAAAGATGTATAGATCCATTTAGATTACTGGTATATATATACACACTTCATTTTATCTATATTATTCAAGAGAATGGAAGCAATGGAATATATTTCCTATATTAGGTTTTATCAAGAACTTCAAATTCTATCTTAATGTATTTGCCATAGTGGGTTGTGGTGTTTCAACAATTATTTTCATCTCAGGCACAATTAGGCAAATGTGGAACCATTATGCTCATAAGTTTAATTATCTATAAAATTTAAGTTTAAATATCTATAAAATTCATATTAATTACGCATTTTAGTTTCTCAAGTTTTTGACGTTACCAACTTAGATCCTAATAAATTTAAATTCCTATTTTGGTACCCAAATTTTGTAATGTAGAGCCTCGTTAGTCCTTCTATATTAACTCGTCTATTAAGGCTTCTCAAATTTGGATATAGGAAGGGTTAATCATTCTAGAATTTGGGTACAACTGACGAACATGTTTATGGGAAAGGCCCGAAATGATATTTTGTGAATGGATGTCCTCTTCACTATCAAGGAATTTAGGAAAGCCAAAGAATATTATTTCAGAAATAGATCCAAAAATAAAGAAAAGGAAGATGTACCCAGAGAAGAGGTGGATGACACAAAGTAGAAAAAGGAAAGCAGGTGTGAGGTTTTGTTATATACAAGTTGAAACTGTCCTAAGGAATGAATAAGATCCATATTTGAATCTCTCACTTTTTATTTTATATTTATTTACTAAAAACATGTAGTGAATGGATTTTTATGTATGTGTTAAGACAAATTATGAAGCTTTTCTTGTTTTTGATGTACACTAGCGGGGATGCACTTTTGGTTGCACTTTTGGTTTTATAGTTTGGAGTTTCCTTCAAGACTAATTTCAGTTGCATGTGAAATGTGAACCTATCTGAAATGTCAATTAATTAGTGTAGTTTTTACAAGTCAATAATGATATTCATCTACATTTAAGCCCATTCAAATGGACAAGTTTATCTTTGTTTTTATGGTTATTGTGTATCTCCAAACCCACCACTCTTTTGATATCATCTTCCTTGATTAATTGAATAGTTTATGCCTTAGATTTATTGTGATTGTGTGTCAGTATTTAACATTTTGATTATTAATTGATAATGATGAGTTTATTCATAATTTTCGGAATTATTCTATTATTGAGCATTTGAGTTTAGTCATATTATTTATATAATAATTACATTCCTTTAATGTCATTCATCTTAGGTAACACTTTCTTTATATGGTTATTTCTTTAATAATGATTTGGGTGAAGAAAATGATTTAGGGTTAATATGGTGTTATAGAAATTTTGAGAGACTAAAGTGAATGTTTTTTCTTGTAGTCGGTGAGAGGAAAGAAGATGATAGAAAATAGCATGGTCTTCTTTTCTCAACACATCATTGTTTCGCTAAGTTTCCAAAATTTGTCAGCTTGAAATCACCATGTGTGGCAATGTCAGCACTTAACGTTCCATGTGATCAACTCTGTTAATATTAAAACACGAGTGAAGATGGAAAAACTAATGTGATTCTACATTGCAAAAATGGGAACTAAAATGGTAAGTTAAATTTATTAAGAACTAAGTCGGTAATGTTGAACACTTGAGGAACTGAAATAAGTGATTACCATTGATATATGTATGTTTTGATAAGTTGAACTTTCCACAAGCAATTTTAGGCTATGGAACATTATTACTAGTGCTATACAATAATGAGGATGTTGTTCTAATGGTACTAATGCCATTAATGATATCTTCTAACGGTATCTACTTTCTATTATTATTACTTGTCTAGTTCTCCAAAGCCAAGTTAGCATCTAATGTTATTTTGAAATTCAGGAAGTCCTTGCTATCATCTAAATTTTAGAAATTATATGTATTTTACTTAAAGTTAGCATCTTTTTTTTTACACGTAATGTTTATTTTGTTGCCTCATTGTAGAATCTCCAAAATTTCATATTTTACTTCGTCTAGAGCTTACTAATATGTTTGTAGACTCATAATTGTTTGCAGCACAAGTCTCTGATGCCGCGTATTGACTACCATACTTCTAATATAAAGGCTCAAAGCTACCAAGTCCCAACTTGTTAATGTTGAATCCAAACGCAATAAAGTTGTATTTTACTTATGAAGATGGTTGTGACGTTAAATCATCAAAATAAGCACATATAATCATTATGGTAGTGTCTTATCTCCCATTGATGAGTTATGTTAGTAGTGAATTCCTTTCTCATCGATGATTATTCTCCTGGTGATTATATCATTGTGTTCTATTCCACCGACATTCATTCTCGTGGTCACTTTTTTCTTATCAATGATCATTCCGATGGTAATTATATCGGTGATTTCTTTTCTCACCGACATCATTTTGGTGGTCTTTTTTCTCACAATGATGAATTATATTAACATTGCCTTTTTTGTGGAGCCCATATGAGTATTCTACTATTTTCTTTCTTAAATGAATTATGTGTAACAAGCTTAAAGTTTACTATGTTTGCGCTTGAGGGGAATGTTAGCTAATATTTGGATAGAAAGAATATTATCTTATCTAGGATTTAGTTACTTTCATTTTATTTGATTTTATCTATAATTTATGTTTATATTGTTAATAATTATATTGGTCTTTATTATCTTATCATTGTAATATATTTTGCCTATATAATTGATTGGATTGTTTCGTCTTTAGTTTGGTCGATGTTTATCATCTTAAATTTATGCACTAGCCCCCAACCATTTTTAAATGCAATATATAATTTATTTTAAAAAAAACATTATTTATTTTGACACCAATTTCTTGAAATGTATACATTTATTATGATAGTCGATGAAAATTATATATTACACACTTTTCATAACCTTAATTTAGCATGATTGATGATTCTTGGTGCCTAATTGAATTTGTTTCACATGGTTTAGCGTTTTAGGCTTGATTGGACTAATATGAGGATGAAGTATCTCCTGGTGTGAGGAGATAACTTCTCTCCTTACACCAGTTAGGCAATGACACATAGTTAATTTTTACCTATTTTTAAAATAAATAAGAAAACTAAAATTAAAATAACACAAGTGTCTATTAATAAGTGGGTGTGAGGAGATAACTTCTCTCCTCACAACAGGACATACTTTATTCTCATTCCTAAAATGAGTTAATTTGGGATTAGTTGACCTGATTAAATCTATTATCATTTTCAGATCATATTTGACACTAGTGACATTTTGGGAATTATGGAAGTGAAGGATATATGTTGAAGTGGAGATTGTATTTTTATTTTGGGATTTTCTATTTGTAAATTTGGTTTTAGTTTTGGGCCCGTTGTTTAGGGCTCATTTTCGGTTTTACTCTTTGTAAAAGAGGGAACCCGAATTCCACTCACATACTTTACATTTCCCTCATTTGGAAACACGAGTCATTTTTCGTTTTCCCCTCTTTTTGCTCTGCTTGGGTTTCACTTCTTCTTCATTTTTCCTTTTCAGTTTATTCTTCCATTGCCATGGAAGGATAAATTTCTAGACTAAGTTCGTTTGGTAATGTATCACAACTCTTGAGGTTTTGTTATTAATGCATTTTCGGTTTCTTTATTGTTGATTTCTTCTATCTTATTTCGGAATATGGGTTGCATAATTCCATTGCTTAGAAACTTGTTCGTTGAGTTTATCTTCGCTTAGTTGATATACTCTCTAGTGTATGAATGCTTAGTTCGTGTGAATTTGTTAATCGTTTCATGTTTATGCTGATTTTGCTTAGTTAGAGGTTTAGGTTTTGGAACATTGAATTGATTATCGCTTAGTTAATTGATTCTCAACAAATTTGGAAGTTAACAGTTGGAATGTGAAAATATTTTTTGAAACCGAGGATTGAATTATGAAAAAACGAACCAAAGGGATTTAGCCATTTTATCACATTGCTTATTTACTACTGTTTCTGAAAATAATTTATCTTCATACTATCCAACAACAAAAAAAACCCTTGTGTGTGTGAGTGTAAGGTGTTTGAAGCTTTACTTGAAATATCATCTTTGGGAAATGTCGTAGGAGTCACTTTCTAGTACTGCAGTTTTTAATTGTTATATTATTTGTATTGGGTATGGCCTCGATCAATAGTCCTTTGATGTAAGTTAACCTTTTTCAAAACATTCACTTCAGTCTAACTAATGTTGAAAGTGTCTTTTCATGTTCAACAGCAGTTAATCAGTAATAAAATGTAAGGACTCAGAAGATAGGTGGGTTTGACAAAAAAATATGAATACATTTTATATCTCTCATATTGCAGTCCTAACCTTCCCTAAGCGAATTGAAGGTTGTGATGAGTTGTCTAAAATAGAGAACTTGAGATAGAGAGATAGTTCATGGACGATGATGGAGCTACCATGGACTAGGACGGACCACACTGCCATAAGACAAACCATGCCACTATGATAGGGTAATAGGCTGTACGATCGTGGATTGTGTCTCGTCGTGTCGGCAAGACTCACATTGACGAGAGAATGAGGCAATGAGCAACAAATCTACAAACTTTGAGCATCTCAATGGAAAATAGAAATTTCATTCTTATTTGGGCTGCACATTATTTTATAATTGATTATACATTCCTGTTAATTAAGAATAACATCTACCTTTAATCAATAATGATAAATATTATTCTTATTCTTATTTGGATCCCACAAGGATTATATTTTAAAGATGTATTCGATCCAGCAAGGATTATGATTTAAAGATGGCTTCCATTCATGTCGAGTTAGAACTTTAAAGTTAAAGTATTATATATGTATGAGTAATAATTAAATATGTTAGGATGAATTGGAATGTTCTGGAACCCGATCTAATATTTTTTTAGGATCATATGCTAAAATTTCAAGTCAACTAACCAAACAATAATTTAATGACAATTGTGATGAAATTAGGTCCATCTGACATGTATCACTATTATAAAATGAGAGATATGAAGGTAGAACCATGCTTGGAGAAGCAATCTTTTCTGAAATTAGACATGCACATCTTCAATTTCATGATCAATTGATTATACATATATTTAGATCATAAATAAGGATACATCCAGATAAGAAAAGTTGAAGTTAAATTTAGAGAATTAGATATACTCATTAATAAAACAAATATATTTGTGTAATATCAAATTTTAATGTTAAGGGAGGGCTACACATGAATTTTATATCATGAGATCAAGAGTCCTATGTACTATCAAATAATAATATCTATTGTTTTCCAGTACTTCTATCAGAAGTGCTTACATAGTAAGCCTAGTTCGTTTTAGGAATCCTCTCTACCGATCATGAAATGCGCAAGGGGATATCAGAGATCGCTTAGTTTTCATGTAGGATTATCCTGGTCATAAGGATTATAAGACCGGACCATCACCGGACCATCCCACCTAAGCAAACCCTCAAGGTTTCTTGATGAGTCACTGTCATTGCTTCCCATATCCAATTCCCAATGATATTGCTATCATCATATCTTTCCATTTTCTCCAACTCCAACTAAAAATGCAATGATGTACACACAATGATCAAAGTTAGTCCACTAAGTCTTTTTATCACTACTGTCTCAATTTCAATTTCCAAGAACATCACCTAAGTTAGTGGTCTCAACCCCAATATAATTTTTTTTATTATATAAATGTCCTTAGGACGAACTCAAGACATAACTTAGTGATCAAAATCAATGGATAATTTCTCAATGTCACTACACTTTCAATTGTGTGAATAGCCATAGGCTCTCAAGTATCTGCAAATAATTCTCATTCACATATGAATTTAATTAGGATCAATATCACTATGATAAGTCAAACATAGACATTCAATACTAATTATAGTAGTCCAATAATAATATAAAGTCATATCAGTAAGTCATCAATATCAAACATATTATCATTCAACCAAGACACAATATTTTAATATTCATAACTAAAATGATTAAATGAGGAAGTCCATAACAATCAAGACAATTCACTCTTCATTAATCATTTTAGTCTAAGGATCCTCCAACTAGTGAGTATCATTAAAGACCCCAATGATACATTCTAATATCAATATGTCTAATGCTTCTCCTTCACCTGGGTTTACGTAAGTTCCTTATACAGCAATTGAATTAGTTCTCTCGTCATCTCCTTGGACTTTAGAGTCTTTTCGTATACACATGTCAATAACAACCAAAACAACAAATTAAATTCTACTCTACCTAAAACTAAAAACTAGTCTATTATTGATCACTAATTTATAAAAAAATACGAACTTGGAGTTTCAGTTTATATCAATAGAAATACATATATACCACACCATGTTAGTAAACAATAAATAAGTAACTATATACTTTTACTATTTAGAATTTCAAAACCAAGAACAATATAAATATATGTGTAGTATATATAGTATAGAATATTTGTGTTGAAACTCTATATTAGACAATAAATTAATAGATAAAATAAAGTATTGGTGAATAATGGAGAATGAAGAATAAGTGGAGAATGAAGAATAACTAGCGAATGATTATGCCGTATGAACAACAAACAAAATAAATGTATGAGAGGTAAACCAAATGTATGAGGAATAAATGAAGAATGAAGTCACGCACAGAGTAGTTTTTATTCAAAATGGTTTTGTAACCACAGATCCTGCGTAACTTTAATTGCCTTGGCACATAGCATATGATTATTTATTTTCACAATCACGTCACAATAATAGAAGAAAATAAAACAAATTCTTCCTTTATTGAATTCAAAGAACAGAAGAATGAAAAAATGGTTACCGTGTTCTTCTCTTTCTCTTCTACAAACTGCAGTTTGAAAGTGTAGTTTTTGTTGATGTTGTTGTTCTTATTGTCTCCCCACTCAGCATGTATATCTTGTTATTACCAATTAGGTTAATGTTCTACTTAAAATTAATTTTAAATTTTATTCTTATCAAAATAATAAAAATCTGTTTTATCTCAAGATAACTAAGATA
>NW_017727897.1:63698-72011 GCF_001865875.1 Lupinus angustifolius
ATAAACACAAAATTTTAAACCCTAAATCGTGTATCTTCACCTCAAAGTTTCACCCCCAAATAATTTTAGTTCTCTTAAGGATAATTTGGATACATCAAGGGTTAATGCTTCTCGAATTTACAAACAAAATTGTAATTGCGAACTATGATGGGTACAACTGAGGAACATGTTGATGGAAAAGGCTCGAAATGATATTCACAAAAAGCTAAATGTGTGGAAGTTTTCTTCATTATCAAGGAATTTAGAGAAACCAAAGAATATTATTGCGAAGATAGAGTTCAAAATAAAGAAAAGGAAGATCTGCCTAGAAGAGATGTGGCTGACGCAAAGTAGAAAAAGGATAACAGGTTAGAGATTTTGTTTAATACAAGCTAAAACCATCCTATGGAATGAATAAGAGACAAATTTGAATATCTGAATTTTAATTTTATATTTGTATTTATTAAAAAGAATGAGTGGATGATTTTTTTATGTATTAGTTGATACCAATTATGAAGTTTTTGTTGTTTTTGATGTACATTGGTGGAGCTGCACTATTAATTTTACTATTTGGAGTTTCCTTCAACACTAATTTCAGCTGCATGTGAAGTACGAACATGTGTGAAATGCTAATTAGTTACTATAGTTTTTATCAGTCACTAATAATATTCAATAGCATTTAAGGCCATTTAACATAATCATTTAACCATTACGAGTTATATGTTGCAAGTAAAATATTTATATTAATAAATATATAATATTTACTTAACATATGTAATAATTAATATATAGTTTAATTAGTAAATCATTGGTTAAATTATATGTTGGTTAAGGATTCAAACATAAAACTTGATAATTGTTTATAACATAGTTAGTCATTTAACCATTATAACATAGTTATATGTTGTAAATAATAATATTTATATTAATAAATATATTATGTTTACTATAATATATACAATGATGAATCTTGATGCAATGTTTAGGGGACAACAATATTTAAATATAATTGAAAATTAAGATTAGCTGAATAACAACAAAATATGAAGATTTATACATAATTTTTTCAAAGATTCAAAATAACATATTAATTCTAAATAACAATAATAAAAAATTAAAGACGTTAAAATAATTTACATTCATTTAAAATGTCTTAAACTCAGTTGCAATTATAAAATTTACACCATAATAGCTAAGATTAGACGAACAACTCAATCAAGTAAATAATATGCATTTATTTTTCCCATATCGTCAAAGTTGCACTTAATTTACAGATGATTGTAAGCTTTTCAAACATAAATTCCTAACGAAATCAATAATAAAATGTTGACATTAACATCTCAAGCTAATCTTATCTTGCTCATTGAAATTTATAAGGTAAATGTTTTTCATAAAAATACACATGTTATCTATATCAAATGATTTATAAAAAGTCTTACGATCTTAGAATTTTTAGGACAAAGTTTGTCAAAGATAATCTGTTATCCTTGTAATCTAGTTTCTAAGTACAAAATCCTCATAAGCAATATCAAAATCTACACATATAAGAAAAGTTGATTCATTATCTAAAACTTTTAGAACTACAGTATTGTATATGTATCAAACTAAAAATTGAAAACAAAGTGAGCTACATGAGTATTTTCTTGAAGAAAACATTTGTGTGTAGCTAAAAGTAAAACAATTATAATTTAATTAATAAATTTAGGAAAAATATTCAAGGGTAGTTGCCCTTACGTGTCAAAACAAATATTCGTCTCTCTGTGTATATATGGTATAGTTTAATTAGTAAAGTATTAGTTAATCGTTGTATCATCATACCAATAAATATGACTGTTATAATAAACAATATAATATTTATAATACTAGTAGAAGGTATTTGAGGGTATTAAAAAAAATGGGTCTTCTGTTTGCCATGAAAAATTTCAGGATCATTTTTGGCCATATTTTCAATAACCCTATAACTCAGATACACGCAACACATCATGTTCCACTATTTTTCGTTGGTCTCCACAAAATCAAACCCTCCACTTCTTCATCTCTCCTCAATCTTCACAAAAATTTCACGTTTGAACCACTACTCAACAACCTTATTCTTCTCTCAGATATCGATTCTTCACATATCATCCTAGAGGCACGTTTTTTTAATGGTGTTATCCTTTGGTTATTTGAAGTATTATTGGAATTTATTAATGTTTTTTTCATTTCATAAATGAAATGAATTTGATAGAAATAGTTAGTTGTCTATAATGGTTTTAGTGAACTTGATTGAATGTTTACTTTGAGTTTTGAATTTGTTTGTTCACTATTGAATGGATTTAATTAGTATTTTTGTATGTTTTCATCTACTTTAGTTGTTTGTGAACTCCTCCATAAAACAAGCTATGAGTCTTTTTTTTAGTTATTTATATTTATGATGTTAGAAATGCGTTGATCATATTTGTTGTTGATATATGGAGGTTTTCGGGGTCGTCGAAACTGTATCATGACCACTAATGCATCAGTCGCATCTTTTCATAATTGTCTGAATTGTCAATGTTTTGGACAGTTCTGAAACCACTACTACAACCATGATTTAAAATCTTGTTTCCCACTATCTTGATGTGAAAATATTAATGTTAAAGTATTATTACTGTAAGGCAGAAAGAGAGTCACCCTCCCTACCACGATAAAGTTGCTTCATAATGATCAAGAGGTCATTGGTTCAAAAATCATGGGCATAGTCTTTCATCACTTCTAGGATAAGGCTGCACAAATGGCCAACGCTAAAATTTGAACTGGATGTTAGTTCGCCTCAATGTGAAGTATGACTTAGTCGTTAGATTAAGAAATGTGGTATCCACTTACCATTTTGGCATTTTCAGAAGTCGTGAATCCAACGTACAACTTCTGTATAGAAGTCACGACACCCTTTAATGACTTATTGGTGTGTTATTTATATTGTTTAGAAGTTGAATTTTCAATGTACGACTTCTGAGTGTGTTATTTTTGAAGTATAAAAGTAGTTATTTCATTTAACGACTTCTGAATTTGTTATTTTTTAAGTGTACAAGTCATGATTTTCTTTAACATCTTCTACAAGCAATTTCAAATCTTTCACTAGAGATTAACCACTACTCAATCGAATGGCTAATAATGCAGTTCGCATGGATGCGAACTAACTTGCAGTTTGCAAGTTAGTCTATGCCTACATAAATATATTATTTTGAAACTCCACTAAGTGAGATCTCATGTACTAGATCATCCTATTATTATTATAAGTGGAATGTGCACTCTGATTGACTTGTTAACATTTGCTTAATAAATTTTTTCAGCACTTACTAATAGCTATGGCCTATGTACTGAATTTATGTGTTGCAATGTTGCAATGTCAAAGTTGCCTATGTGTGTTGTTGATGAAAATTGGGATATGGGTATATATTGATTGAATAGTTCTAGCCATAACTCAATAGGTATATAAAGATAGTTTGGTATAAATTAAAGATTTTTTAGAGGTAATTCAAAAATGGATAAAGTGATACTCTACGCTTAGTGTTTGACCCCTACATTTATTGTATGACCAAACGTAGCTCTGATGCCACTAATAGTATTTAAGGAAAGGGAAGGTTTTAGTAGTGAAAATAGAAGTGGAAACTTAGATAATACAAAAAATTAATTAGATTACAATCGCTAATAGTTGGCTTTTGGAGCTACACGACAAAACAAGCTCTAGAACAACTAACAATGCTTTGCTTCTTACTTATAAGCTTTCTACAACACATATGTCTAGGTAGTTCCATAAATTTCTTATATTACATTTTTCTCAATATTTTTAGATACTTTTATGATTATTTTACTAAGTTCCTAGAATATAATACACTAGAAGTTTAGGATAAATTTAGATATTAGGATACAACATCATCACTTGTTTCTACACATCTGTAGAAACTTTTAGAAAATGTTCATCAATATTTTAACAAAAATAAGTCATTTTTGAAGAATGCATGCAATAATTGCCTACTCAACTGCGAAGCCTTGATATCCTCCATATTCAATAAATCTCAAATTTGATCTCAGACACTTTGGAACATTGATTGCTTATATATTTAAGAAAATGATAACCAACAAGTGAAAAAGGGTTGTAGAACAAAGTCTAGAATGCATTGTATTTCAGAGAAGCATCAAGGGGTGGTGTAATTTACACTTCTATTATTAAATATTAGGATAACCCCTTTTTACATTTGTGATGACTTGTCCATGCTTTTCTAGATTTTAAAACTTCCCATTCTTGAGTGAGAATTATTTCCTATATTGGAGAGGGATTTGGTATTTTTGCTTTAAGTTTTGAAGGGTAAAAATATTATCTTACTATAAAAAAGATATATGTGACATTGCATTTTGCTTTTACTTTATTTATCACAACACTTTCCTTTCGGGTACTAGAGAGGATTCTAACTTTAATTATTTAACTTAAAATTTTCACAACGCCAGAGTTGCCATTCAACAACGCTTATTTTAGATGTATAACAGCACTTTCTGGTGCTTCCTGTTTGAACGCAGTAGTATATGGTCATCATTAACAGCGCTTCACAAACGTTGTTGTATTGATTATATACCAAAGAGCACTACACAAAGCGTTTTCATATAGTGGATCAATACAACAATGCAGCGTCCACAAAACACTGTCATATAGTGGATTAATACAACAACGCATCGTCCATAAAGCACTGTCATATAGTGGATCAATACAACAATGCATCGTCCATAAAGCACTCTCATATAGTCTTAAATAATTAGCGCATTTTATAGGTCTTATTAACAGCCCTTCTACCTGTACTATTAAAGTTTATATATTTAACAGTGAAATAACAAAAAAGCGCTGTTGTATTATTTATAAATTTTCTCAAACAACACGTTAAAACAACTGCGAATCGCATGCATAACGCTGTTGTAAATGAATAGCTCATCTTTATATCCTGGCCTATTAAGATCCACTTGCATGAACACTAACCCACATACAATAAAACACTGGCATCCTAAACATTGTGTAATCCAATTTCCATATGCATTCAATCACTCCAAAGTATGACATGTTCACATATATTGGGTTTCTATCTTTTTGGCACTTGACATTTGTAAAGTTCGAGCAACAAGACTCACACCATTGTTTTGCATTTTACTTTGATCATCTTGTTTTTTCTTATAAAATGCGAACCCATTAATCAGCTAACCAGTGTAGGATAAGACATGAAGGCTTGGACCATTGGCTAACCATTTCAATCTTTAGAAAACAGAATGTGCATTTATATCCAACTCCTCATCAATGTAATTTTTTAGCCACTTTATGAAACATCGATTATGCTCTTTGGAAATCCAATTTTCATTCTTACTTGGGTAACACTTCCTTAGCATCTCCTTGTGTGGTTCAGCATATGGCTCAACCTCATCGGTATTATGTAAAACATATAAGTGCGATTGCTCAAATTCGGTTCTTGTTATAGTCAATATTTCATTCCCAGTAATACATTAACCAAATGTTTTTTTTTGGATATTGAGGCTTTAGAATGTCCATGAAATCACCATCGGTAAGATATCTGGTACAAAAATCAAGAGCTTCTTCAATAACATATCGCTCGACAATACAACCCTCTGGTCTTGATTGGTTCTTCACATACCCTTTTAATGTCTTCATATAATTCTCAAAGGGGTAATCCATCTCATATAGGAAGGGTCACATACTTGTGTCTCTCGAACAAGATGAAAGCTTAGATGAACCATTATGTAAAATAAAGAAGGTGGAAAACACATTTCAATCTCACACAAAGTGAAAATAATTTGTCTTTGCAATGCAGGTAATATCTAAGGGTCAATCACTTTTCTACAAATTGCCTAAAGAAGAAGCATAACCTAGTTATGGTTCCTCAAACTTTTTAAGGTAGAATTGGCCGTATTTCAATAGGCAAGAAATGCTCCATAAGTACATGACAATCATGAGAATTAAGACCTTTTAACTTGAGGTCTTTCATTGATACGAGGTTCTAAATGTTGGAAGAGTACCCTTCTGGAACTTTAACACCATGAATAAATTTACAAAATTCCACTTTCACATTCCTCGACAAAGTATAAGCTACTGGAGGTAGAAATGTACACTTTCCCTTCATTATCGGCCCCAATTCCTCTCTTATTCCCATACTAACCAAGTCCAACCTTGCTTTCAAGCCATCTTTGGTCTTACCAGGGACATTGAGTAAGGTACCAACGAGACTTTCAAACACATTTTTTCCAATATGCATAACATCGAGGAAATGTCTTACATATAATGAACTCCAATATGACAATTCAAAGAAGATTGACCTTTTCTTCCACCCCTTTGTGACAATTTCTTTCGCAAAAGGTTTACCAAAGTTAGTATTCAAACCCTTTAGTTATTGAAATAATTGGTCACCTGTCAACAGCAAAGGAGCACGACCTTCTTCATTGTTACCATCAAATGCTTTTCTCCATCATCGATAGTGATGATCTGAAGTAAAAAATGTATGATGGACAAGGAAGACATTTTTATTATAGTGTTCCAACCTCATTGAATGAATATTGTCTTCACATACAGGACATGCAAAATGTCCTTTTGTACAATATCCAGACAGATTACCTTATGTAGGGAAATTACTGATTATGTCGAACAACTGTTCAAAGTTTATTTTGTACTATATGCAAAATGTCCTTTTGACCATGCTGACTGGGACGTGGCCTGGTGCTTGCTGATCTTGGCAGGAGTCTGGTTCTCCAATGAGCTGCTTGGTTACACCGCTAAGCTGCTTGTTGAGCAGCTTGGGCATGTGTCAAGCTCGTATCTGATTGTGTCAAGCTTGAGTTCTACTGTGTCAGTTATAGTCTCGTGCTAGGCTGAGCGGCCAAGCAAGGCCGCTCAGCTGCTTGCTTGAGCAGCTTGGTCCAGGTCAGCTTAGCGTGGCTTGGTCCATGCTCAACTGCCTACTTGAGCACCTTGATTTTGACTTCTCTTTCTTTTCGACCATGAGTCTTTTTTTCCTCTTTTCTTCTTCTTTCTAAATCCTACAAAACACAAAAAAAGAAATACAAACACAAATATACAAGATTGTGATATTTTATACAAAAAGTATTGTTTTAAGTTGGTTTTCTACAATTTGCATAGGATAAGTGGCATAAAATGATGGTGAAAAGTGTATACTTTTTGCACTTATCAAACTCCCGCCAACTTAAAACTTTGTTTGTCCCCAAAAAAAGGTAAAATAACAACCACTTGGCTTTGGAAAAAGTAGGTTTGTAAAAGATCAAAACTTATGCATGATTCCTTTTAAGTTCCATGAGATGTGTTTATGATTATGTGACTTGGACTCATAATGCTTCAAACTAAGAATTGAACACATCTTTTCAAAAAATCATTTAGTAATTCACAAATTAAAAATGTTATCAATCAAAGAGATGAATTTCACACACGGTTCAAGAATGAAACCAAATGGGGTAAGTGTTTCACTCAAAACTCAACTTGTTTGATTTGCAAGAATTTAATTTTGTTTTTCATCTCAACACTTACTTTGATTGCACAAATTTTTCAAGAATCACTAAGGTCTTATTTAGGTTGTAATGAGGCTTGGCTATCAAAGGAAATTGGTTTTTCAAGATATTCAAAGATACTTTCAAAGTTAAAAGAGAGGAAAAATTAATTTTTCATTAAAAACATATACTTCTTTCAACTTTTTTCCATTTTTCCTTCCCTCATTCTTTTTCTTGACCTTTTTGTGTAACTTCTCTTTAATTTTCTCAATATCTTTTCACTCCCTTTTTTTGGATCTTTTTCTTTACCTTTTGATTTGTAAAGAGATTGAGAATTTTTCCTTGAACACTTTGTTACATGGCCAACCATTCCCCCCAACTTAATTTCTTCCATCAACCTTCCTTTAGAAAAATGCTCTCTTTTTACTTAGAAAAGTATAGGAGATTATTTTTGTTTTTCCATATTAGGCTCTAGGGTTGATTTTGAAAATAAAATTTTATTTTAAGGCTCAAAGGGGTTAGAAAAGGATATTCCTATTTTTGGTTGGTCATTTTTGGTCAAGTGGCTCATTCTAATTGAAAGAACTTGCCTTGATCATATCTTATCAAATTGTGTGCAACCAAGTAAAGAAAGATTAAAACAAAATCAATTGTGCAAAAAACTTTCTCACTAAGTTCACATAATTATTGTGTTTAGCTTACACTCCCTCACAAGGTTGGTTTATATACAACTCTTTGATTTTAAACAAATTCACAAGGTCATGATAAATGATTTTCCAAAAAGTTTGCATTTTATCCAAGTTATAACATTATGAATTATTCACA
>NW_017727897.1:72111-72742 GCF_001865875.1 Lupinus angustifolius
TTTGTTTAGTTTCAACAAATTCACTTTTTAAATAAACCTTCAAAAATAAACACACTAAAAAATAATTTTAACAAGTAAGCACACTAAAATTAAAAATAAACATACTAAGGAATTAAAATACAGCAGAAACAGTATAAAGTTATAAAATACAACAAAATTTCATGCTTTCAAAATGTTACACACATTCCCCCGTACTTAAGTACTTGACTTGTCTCAAGTCAAAAAAAATATTTTTAGGAAGTTTGTATAATATTTTGAAAGAATGAAAAAGAAAATTAAAACTAACCACCATTTTTAGGAGAACACAAAATTTCATTCTCCTTGTTTTCACTATCCTCTCCTAGATAGTGGTGCCATCAACTCCTAGTTTTTGTCTATTTGTTTGGACTTGTTTTCCTCTAAATCATTTCGAACTTACAATTTTCTTTTGCTTTAATGGTAGTCCAACAATTCACATGAATTTATAATTTCCTAAGAAACTAAGTTCATGAATTAAATTTGATTTAGAGAATTCCAACCAAACAACATGGGGTTTCCTGAAAATTGATGTTTAGAAAAAAATTTCAACCATATTTCAAATCCAAGTGATAAAATGGAAGTCCAAACAGAATTTATGGAACTTGAAAATACA
>NW_017727897.1:72842-74311 GCF_001865875.1 Lupinus angustifolius
AAATTAATTTGACAATTTCAAAATCATTTACTAAGGCATGTTGATGGAGATGTTTGGTTAAAGTATCACAAGATAAAATATCATCATCAAAAAGTACATGGTGAATATTTAACCTTTAAGGATTCAAGTGGCTTCCCTTCTTGAAGAAAAAGTCCAACCACTAATCCTTGTTTATTTCAATCCCTTTTATGTTGTTCTTTATGAAAAATTTGATGAGGGGCACATCCACATCTCCTAACTAGTGGGTTTTCACTCCACTAATTCACTTTTTTTCTTTGAGTTTTTAATTTTTTAAAATGTACAAAACATAAAAATAAAGATGTGTCAAAGAAAAAATAAATTTATACAAAAGAGAAAGAAAATTATATGCACAATTATTTGATAAATGACATATGAATATGAAATGTTCTATTATTAAAGGAATTCCCCGGCAGCAGCGCCAATTTGTTGAAGGTTAATTTTGAGGAAGGAAGGTTTAGGTTTTCCCTTTCTCATTTCGGTATGTTTTTTTATTTGATTAAGTAGGTGAACTCGATTTTATTCTTTGTTCGTCATCTCGGCTTTGTTGAAATAAATGCCAACGCCGGTATAATGGTTTCAAGAATATTCCAGTTACAACTTACTTCTAATAATCATGTAAATAAGTTATTACTTCTTTGCCCCATCTCGGCTTTGTTAGAATAAATTCTAACGTTGGTATAATGGTTTCGAAGCAATCCCCTATTACATAGTTACCTTTGAATACCATCTCGGTTTTGTGGAATAAATTCCAACACCGGTATAATGGTATTCAAATGTCCAAAAGTGATGAATAGTTAGTTGTCAGAAACAAATAAATAAATAAAGAACCAACAAATAATAAATTTAAGTGACCTTTATTTATTTACTCCTTTTCGGGTTTCTTTTATTAACAAACCCAACTTCTTCCGTAAGGAAAGTTGGTATTAAAGACTAAATAAATGGTGGAATGTAAACAACAATAAATAAAAGTTAGTAAGTTAGCTTCATCACTTTTGTATATTAAAAGGTGTTTTCAACAAATAAATTTATTGATACCACTTTACTATTTTACAATTTACACCTCTTTCAGGATTCAATTGTAGTATAGTATAGGGTTATGTTGAACGACAACAAATTTCCTAATAGAATGAATCATATGAATATGTTAAATCACAAATAATGAATAAACATATTTTGATGGTTTTTTGTTGTTTTGCACATAAACAATTTAACAAGAAAAATAAACTACATATTAACAAATTCTTGAGGAGACAAGATCATTTTGAATAAGGAAAATATTTCTCAACTTCTTTATGAATTTGAACTACTTAGACAAGTTCTTATGTTTTACTTTGATTAACTCCAAACACCAAGTTCTAAAATCCTCCTTTTAGTGTATGTTCTAAAATGGTAGAATAAAATCACTTACATTTATTACTAAACAATATTACGTCCACAAAGAGATTAGG